>NC_084589.1:38285661-38533161 GCF_033807715.1 Cololabis saira | reverse complement strand
AAATCCTACAATGTGATTTCCTGGATTCTTTCCCCCCATTCTGTCTCTCATAGTTGAAGTGCACCAATGATGAAAATTACAGGCCTCTCTCATCTTTTTAAGTGGAAGAACTTGTACAATTGGTGGCTGACTAAATACTTTTTTGCCCCACTGTAAGTGTGATGTGCGTACAACGTCCAGAATGGACTCCACACAGCACCAGTATGCTACACGTGATGCCACAGTGCATTGCAAAAAACTAAAAGAATGAATCATTTTCCACTTTAGGTTCGAGAGCATTTTCTTCTCGCCCACACTGTGTACAACATCTTCTTTCTTCTGGAAATGCTCTTGAAGGTAACGTTTTTTGTCTGTCATCTGTGTTTTACTTAAAAATCAAATCTTCATGTCAGATTTCCAGCTGAATTCATGAACTGTGGAAGAATCTGCTGTATGTTAAATATGTGCTATTCCCGAAACACCAGATCACCGATGCTGGTTTGATGTTTGGTAAGAACAGCTACTTCCGTTCTTACTGGAACGCCATCGATGGAATGGCGGTGATCCTGTTTGGAGTGAGGATCTTGATCTCTTCCTCTGATGTGACGATCTTGGGGATCTTCAAAGTTCTGCGGCTCCTGAGGGTTTTCTGTGCAGTCAGGTGATTTGATTTTTTGATTTGTTTATTTGCACAACATAAAAAACGGTACAAAAGTTTAAATGAACATAAAAAGCATGAAAATATGTGCAGGTGAGAAAGGAAGCCCTAAATGGGCTTATTCAAAGTTCTCACCAAGAAAAATACATTGTATTGAAATAATAGCAAGAACAAAAAAACAAAAAAAAAACAGCGTTAAAAAAAGATGGATATAAACAGACAATTTCTCGATGTGCACGTGCAGAAGTGAGTCCACATTAAGTGGAAGCACTTCTAGACGCTTGATCATTAAGGCTGGTCTTCAATCTCTGTTTAAAACTATTAATAGACAGTGAAGATTTTGCGATAAGTATATGAGAGTTCCAGAGTGAGGCACCTCTGTCTTTGATGGAGAACTGACTGCTATTGGTACGACTGAATGAAGAATGGAGATCCTCAAATTGTCTGGTATTATAGTTATGAATTTGTGAATTGGTCTTAAAAAAATCTTTGAAAGTACTTGGAAACATATTTGCAAGATAAGTGGTGCAGGTGCATCATCTGTTTCTGTACATAGATGTTCGTTTTCTATTTGCGTGGCATCCAACCACAATTCAGCCTCCGTATGCATCTTTGTGTTTTGTGTGTTGATACACACACTGACCCTATAAATCACCTGTATGCTTGTTTGTGTTCCAGGATAGTGAACAGGTCCTCAAAGATGAAGGTGGCTATGGACGCTCTGGCCGCTTCAATCAAACCCGCCAGCAGCATGTTCCTCATCAACTGCATCTGCTTCTACCTCTACGCCTTGGTCGGAATGCAGGTAAGTTTCACGAATTGTCTTTTACCTTCATTGTCCAGCAGTCAGTAAGGCAGTAATCCTCAGCAGTGTACCTTTTTTGGGTTTTCATTATCACAGTAGACATGCTAGTTTTAATGCAGTAGAGAAAAAAATAAGGACTGTGGTAAAATAAAGCCACTAATACTCTGTGTTTTTCTTTAACATTAGTTTTTCAAGGGGAAGTTCTATCATTGTGTTGGGAAGGACTTGACAAACATTGTCAACAAGTCAGACTGCCTATCAGCAAACTATCGCTGGGAGAACAGGGTGCTCAACTTTGACAACATCCTACAGGTAGAGACCGAAACACTCAAACTACTTTACTACACTACTCAAGATGTGTGAGGAGGAGAAAGAAAAAAACTAAGTCGGATCCATATCTTTGCTAGACATGGTCATATTAGTACGGAGGCGTATTACATTCACTTGGAAAAAATAAAAAACCTTTTTCGCTTTAATTTTTTTTTCTATTTTTTGTGGTAATTTTTTCCATCCTGTTTTTCGGTGTAACCCCAACCCAGTTTTGAAAGGATTTGAAACAATCCCATTCATTCCTTTATTGAGAGCTTGATTTAATGGAAGCAAACATGTACGACTTGTTTAGTTTAATCAGGTTTTACTTTACTTATCTGGGTTTAAGACACTGGGAGAGAGTCCTGTCTTTAAGCTATATAGAGGGTATTACCATTAGTTTGTCGACTTTATGCACCTGAGGAGTATGTAAAGCCCATTCAGATCTCCTCTACATAGCAATGTTTCTCCAGCAGCAGTTGAACAGATATGGCTTGCTCCATGGATTCAAGCTGATGCATATGAAATGCATTCAGGCTGGCTTTGTGGTGGCCAAGAGATGAACAGGAGGAATATTGGGTCTGCACAGTGTGCAGCTGAGGAGACGGAATCGCCTTTCGCGGTGTACAGGAAAAAAAATGACCTCGAAAAACTGAAAAATTATTCCTAAAAGCAGGGCAAAAAAATTATCCCGAAAACAGGGCAAAAAAATATTAAATAACCACAAAAAAAGTTAAAAAATTAGAGCGAAAAACAACGCTTTTCTTTCCAAGTGAATGCAATACGCTTCCCTATATTGGGACCTCATCTTTGAAATCCGAACATAGAATAATTCCAGAAGGAAAAGTTTAAGAAAAATGATGTTGACTGAACAGTTATATTTTTCTCTTTCATTCAGGCAATGCTATCCCTGTTTGTGATGTACAGCGGGGATGGCTGGGTGAACATCATGCATAATGGCCTCGATTCTGTTGGGGTGGACCAGCAGGTATGTTTACATGAAATAGGCCTGATTTATAATTACATTACTGCTCAAGAACCCTGAACAAGCTGAATCACAAACTGACATAATGGGCATTGCCGAAATCAGGTCTTTTTCTTGTGGTTTGCTCATTTTAAGCAGAATTTTGTGGCAAGTGGAATATAAAATGTAATAGTGTACACATTTCAGGTCGTAGCCTCCCCTCTTTCACGTGCTTTAGCTCAAAAGTGACTCCCTCTCTCAATTTCCTGTTATTGCTGAAGGAAAATAAAAACATTTACTTAAACCAGTGCTAAGGTTGAAATTGCTTTCTGAGATGCAATGAGTGCATACAATGTATAAACATTAACTTTACAAGAGGACACACTGTATTAAAATAGTATTTTATTCATCTGTGTGTTCTCTTTTCAGCCCAGGAAAGACCACAGACCATGGCTGCTCTTGTATTTCCTCTCCTTCATCGTAATGAGCATCTTGTTATTTGACATGTTCATTGCCACGATAATCCAAGCTTTCCAAGAAAGTCGGCAAAACAGGATCCAAGGAGCTCAAGTGGCAAGAGAAATCGAAGAAGAACAGTCAGGAGACGGGTCACTCAGGGACTCTGGTAAGTACCCTGGAGCAGTGGATCTCAACATTTTTGGGGTCCTGGACTCCCTGCAAAGTCTGCTATCTTTTTCTTTTCCAATGGCTTACCATGTTGGTAAGAACCTAAGGCATACAGTATATATACATACATACATACATATATATATATATATATATATATATATATATATATATATATATATATATATATATATCATATATTTTGTAATATATATTTATTTTATTAATATATATATATATATATATATATATATATATATATTTTTTTTTTTTTTATTATTACATTTTTTTTATTATTTATTATTTATTTTTGTTATGTGAAGGGGACGGGGGGGTGAGGGGTGACATCCGCTGCTAGTCCAAGACGCGAAAAACGCACACGAGCCCTGGAAATCTGCAAGAGAAAAAACACGAGAACAGGCAGAGACACAAGCAGCAACCATCCCAGGTCCCCGGGACCGAATCGAAGTTAGGCTACCGCGACTATCTGTCCCCCAAAAGTGTGTGTGAGTGTGTAGATGAGTGAGCAGATGTGTATGTCTGTGTAGCTGTGTGTGTGTAACAGTCAAAACGATGCTCTATCTGAGAGAGGAGGCCCGAGAGACCAGAAGCCGACAAGGAAGAACCCGGAACCCGGGCCACCAGCAACCCCACAGAGGGCCAAGAGAGGGCGGGAGGAAACCCACCGCCAGCGAGGCCCGTCCCCTCCCAGCGGTGACCGAGGAGACCCGCGGCCGGGGCCCCCACGACCCCGGGAGGAGGCAGCCAGGGAACCCACGGTGATGGACCGGGACCCAGCCGAGCTCCCACCACCCGGCATGGGCCGATCATGCAGACAAGAGGTCCACGCCCTCCAGGCCCATAACCCCCACCCGGGGAGAGGCCAGCCTGCCCGGAGACACGGGCCCCCCCGACCGCCGATGCGGGCAGCTGCACCCGCCTCTACGAAAGCGGCCCCCCAGGACCAAAGGAGCGCCCGCCGCACGGGCAGGGGGGGGGGGACCGGAGACGGGTCCGGAGAGAGGGAACCCCCAACAGGGCGACACCTGCGCAGGCCCGACAACGGAGGCCCCAGACCCAGGCATCCCATTCATTTATCCATCTATTCATTTATCCATCCATCCATCCATCCATCCATCCATCCATCTATCCTGGATGCTTGAGCGCTCTGGTTTTCTTCATTTGCATATTTTGTTGTGCAGTGGTGTTCGTGCATGTTTTCAAATGGAGATTATACGTCTAAAGGGGCCTGTATTTGTACATTCACACTCCTTTGTTTCTTTTTCAGTTCAGCACAAGATAGACATTCGTATTGTGCTGGGGACACTCAGAAGGGCACTACCACAGGTAAACACACTCACACCTGCAACGAGGAAGTGGCTTTAAAAGGTTCTGTTTTTCCCAGGAATCTGAGAGTATTTTGGGATGTTAGCTCCGCACAAAATCAATCCACTGAATGTGGACAGGTTGATCCCCTGGTTTTTCACTTCAGAACATTGAGGGTAATCTGGGCTCAGTATTTCGTCCAAGGTTATTGTCATGTGCATAAGTGCATAAAAGAGAACTCGACTGAACTGGGGAGTTTAAAAAAGAGTCAATTTAAATGCCTGGGTCAATGTCAATAACTTGGTGTTCATGATGTTGCTAACACTTAGGATGAATGGCATCTTAGAAATGTTTCTGGTTGCAGGAGAACTGTGAAGTAGTTTCCCAAAGAGAAAAGATGCCGTTGCAGGAAACACACATGAGTAAAACAAGTAAAAACAAATATTAACTGAACTGTAGCAGTAAAAAGTCATATTTGAAATCTCCAGAAATTACTATGAATGTTTTTTGCGGCGCAGCAACTGAGCTGATGTGACCTGCAGCATCAGCAGGAAACACCAGTGAACTCTGTTCGGCATGGACAGAAATGTAGGCATTTAACCTGTGCTTTTGCTTCCAGGTTGCAAACATGGCCCCGCTCTTTCTGCTCTTGTTTTTCGTCTACGGTGTGGTGGGGATGGAGCTCTTTGGAAAGCTGGGTGAGTCGCACCGCTAACATCACAAACTCATGGACTTAGAGATTTCTGTAAACAATTTAATCGTATCAAATTAGTTTCATAGTTACCGGAATATATCGTGCAGTGTAGTTGAATCTAGTTGGTGCTTTTTGCTGATTTATTTTGGCATGTCAACAGAAAAAAGAAAAGGTTAAATCACCATCTACATTGCCTCTGTGTTGATCAGATTGCCCTTTGGATAACGCGTGCAAGGGGCTCCACCGTCACGGCAACTTTAAGAACTTTGGCTCGGCGATGGTCACCCTCTACAAAGTCTTTACTGGAGATCATTGGACTGGGATCTTAAAGGTGGGAGAGCACTTGCTTTTACACATGCATCTGATAACCAAACAGCTGGATTGTGCCTGTTGTTCGAAGTAACGTCACACCTGCCAGCTACCGAATGCACAACATCTCTCTGTGGCTTACAGGACACCATGAAGGGATGTCGAACTGGTGTCGTCTGCACTCGTCACCTGGTCTGGATGGCACCTATTTATTTCTGCTCCTTCGTGTTCTTTGCACTGTTCTTGCTGGGAAACCTGGTCCAGGCATTCATCGGTCAGGCGCTGCAGGACAGTGTTAAGGTAAAGCTGTAACTAATGTGAGAACGTGTGACACCTTGTGTTTGTCTCTGAAAATCATTATCTTCTTATGAATACAAGTAAATTCACATCACATTTTCTTTTTTTTGTCATTTACTTTTTATTGGTTTTGATTTGACTTGTAAACAAACAGTCAAACAATCAACATGAAGACCTATAAATCTGAACAAAAATATCAAGGGGAAAGTAAAAGCGTACATAAGGGGACTGGTAAACACCTCCAGAAAAAAAAAAAAAAGAAGTAAGTACATAAAAAATATTCTGATAATCCAGTCTGAAATGACCTGAAGTCCGGTCTTGTGGTAGAGACGTATGTAATCCACTTTTGCCAATTATCAATACAAAATGTCAAAACACAGCAATGAAAAGTAGTTATTTCATGAAAATACAACGAACTCCCGATATATAACGTTGTCAAAACACTTAAATCACTTTATTTACCTAGCAGGCACGCTAAGAGAACTAACAAAAACCTAACATACTATTAAAAACCTAACTTACTCAAATCCTTTTTGGGCAGCATTTCACCGCCCACTGAAGAGGCTTCGTCGGCGGATCACCAGATTATCAGCACCTCGGTGTCCTGCTCTGTCTCTAATAACTACAAATAGATTTCAAGTTATATGTTGTTTTCTTCTTGACGGCTCGCTATCGTTAACGGTAACGTTACTTTAGCTGACTTAACGTTACGTCATCGCTTTGTATTAACGTTATTAGGACAAATATGCCAAGTTCTACATTCGTAGCTTTGTCACAATTTTTAATCATTGTCATTACACTAAATTTAATTAAAAAAAGTTATATATTCACGTTACTTACATTTATATTCCTCCTTCTCCCTCTCCACGGTACAACTACTCCTTTCCACCATCACAAAATTGTGCCGTCCGGTCGCTGCTGTTTTGTATTGCACTGTTTTCTCAATAAAGCAAAAATGCGCTGTCTGGTCAAGGGCGCATTGCATTCTGGGATATAGTAGGCGAGGTAGACTGGTCTGATGCATGCTGCGGATTTTTTCCAAATCAGTAAGACATCCGGGTATTTTTCGCATACTGCTTTTTTTTGATTTTGCTTCTGTTCACATACAGCATACTACATACTACATTTTGGCAAAATCAGTACATACTACTAGTACAGTATGCGAGTTCGGAAATGGCCACAGTCTCAAGAATTTGATGTACTCGCAACCAAAATGGGGTCACAACAGAGCAACACCAGAATCACATCACATTTTCAGATGTTTTTTATAATTAGTGCTGAATTTAACAAATCAAAGCATTCCTACTTCGGAATTCTTCTGTTGGACAGTTTCAGTCCAAAAATTAAATGATGTCTCATCAAGAACATAGTATAATCCTTTAAATTATTGTATAATAAAAGTGTTCATAGATGAATGATAGGGATGCTACCAGTAAGAGGTTTTGTTTCAACCTTTTGACATAAATACTGATATTTATAGAACAACCTCTAATTTCTCTCTCACAGGCGAACACACAGCGGTCATCTCCTGCTGAGGAGGGAACTGAAGCAGCACCTCCAACCACGGCCACTGGCTAAAGATGTCATGGTTGCTCCTCCAGCCTTCAGTACTTTTCCACTCACCTTTCCTGCTCACCTCATCTGCAGCCACACCCACCTCGTCAGTCACTGCCTTCAGCTGCTCTCCCAGCTGCAGCTCATCAGTAATCAAGACAGTATAGAAGCTCCACTCTCCAGCAAACTCACTGCCAGATCGTCTCGTGGTCGTCCCCATGCAAGACCTTCCAGCGGCCTCTGTCTTGACTTCCGGTTGCCGACCCT
This sequence comes from Cololabis saira, assembly GCF_033807715.1. NCBI lineage: Eukaryota > Metazoa > Chordata > Actinopteri > Beloniformes > Belonidae > Cololabis > Cololabis saira. Next base: position 38,525,372 of record NC_084589.1, on the reverse strand, counting down.
GCCTGTTATCGGACTCTGCCATGTCTTGTTACAAAAGAGCTTGTATTTATAATGTACATAGTTTGCCGTTTCAGTATTCAGTATTGTTTTTCTTTTTTAAAGGGGAGGCATTTTCAGAAGCCTTTTTGGCTTCTACCTCTCCAGCACAATGCTTAATTTGCCCATTGTTTTTACTGTTTATACAGGTTCTGTTTTATGTGCAAATAAGCTAAACTAAACTGTTTTGGATTCTTTGTTATTATTGTTATTGTTGGATAGTTGATCATATATTGTTGTATATGTATGTTGTATATTGTTATGCTAAGGTCATTCAGATATGACACGTAAAAAATGTAAATAAGGACAAAGCAAAAGAGAATCAGATCTCCTCTTCCAAACCCTTCACCATTAAAGCATCATTCTGATTTTATTACTACTGTTTTTTTAAGTTCCATTTAGATCTAAGTTATGCAATTCATGATGATATATAACATTAATGAGAATTCAGAAAATACAGTTTTCCTGTACATGACTAATATGAAACAACATTTTTATTGTATGAGAATCCTGATACATCTTGGTAAAAATGTACTCAACTCTTCACATTTAATGTCCACATTAAGACTGCCATCTTTCATAATGTATTTCCCCATTTGATTTGATCATATTCCTTAAATCCATTTTATTATATACAGTTTCCTGACCTGTCCTAATTTTCCTGACTATACATATAAAAATGATGTTGATATTCTAACTCTTGCCAAATATAGTTCAACACCAAGTTGTCCTAATCGTATGATGCAGAAAGCAGCTAAAGATTCTATCTGTATGGTTTTTCATACACAGCCATGTGTTATGGGTGCGCCGACACATTTCCATAACATTAAAATCTAACTACATTTGTCAGTTTTCTCAATCGACAGCACTGTACACCAAATCCTCCAGACACAGAGACAGTTTCTTCCCCCGAGCTGTTGCTCTGATGAACTCTCATCACTCATACAGTCTCAGAGTAATCAATCACTATGCAATAATAATAACAATAATAATTAAAGCTGCAAGCAGCGATGAACGGGCACTCGCGCGTGCAATTTTCAAATATCAACCAATCAGAAGAAAGGGCGGGGATAATTTGCGCCAATTATGGTGAAGGACTCAAAACCATGTCAGATGACACCATCCACGAGTCTTTATGTCAAACCATTCAAAAGTTATGGCAGAAAGTAGAATCTATCAAATATGGACCAATCAGATGAAGGGGGGGCGCGCTTTTTGGCGTCTATCGTCGCCACAGTAACGCTTTTGACTGAGAAAAGTAGTGCCCATCGTTGCAGGATCGAGACGCACATTTTGATGTATAACACACCTGGGTGCCAGTGTTGTGCAAGTTCATACTTCTCATGAACTAGTTCAAAGTTCAGTTCACATAGTTTAAAAATGAACAGCTCACGTTCATAGTTCATTTCAATATTCTTAGGTGAGAAGTACGAATGAAACGCCCCCCTATCCTAAAACTGTTCACCGTATACCAGTGGTCTTCAACCCTGGTGCTCAGGAACAGGGCCCTGTCCTGCATGTTTTAGATATTTCCCCTCAGAACTCTGATAGAAATGACTGTAATTAACAGACTTGTGCAGACCTGGATGACAAGCTGATGACGGCCATTAATTAGAATCAGGTGTGATGATGCGAAGAAACAGCTAAAACATGCAGGACAGGGGTCCAGAGGACCAGGGTTGAAGACTCCTGCTGTATACAATCATGTATTGTCCTAGTGGCTTTTCAACTTTACTCAGAGGCTGTAAATCTCCAACAATGTAGTCCATTATCAGTTTGTCTACCTGTTGCTGGGAAATCAGACCCCTGAAGGTGCAGCAGTGGGACTGGGGTCGTTCGGGGCTGTTGGGTCTTTCTGAGAACTTTTTCGATTGTTAAGGACTCGCAGATATTTTCTCACACTGGATGGATGCTTTAACTCCACATGACGTTTCAAATTTGAAGTTGACGAGGCAGACACTTGGACTTGTTTTCTCAGCGCAGGTGGACATCATTTGCACAGAAAGGTTACATTTCTACCGTCGTACTCTTTGGGAGACGATGTGTAAAATTCATGCATATGTGGGATCAATAAAGTTCTTATTTTTGCCATCTGAGAAAATTAAATATATTATATTTGGTGCCTAACTGTTTCCCAAGTATATTAGTGTGTGTGTGAATGAATAAATGAGACGTAAAACGTAAATTTCTGTGTAGAAAGACGCTTTATGAAAATAAGTCCCTTTACTTGTATTAGTTTCCAGCGCAGTCTTGCCACATCCAATAGGGCAGCGATGTTGACGTATCGCGTCGCGACGTATCGTCTATGCGCCAAACCGTATGGTGGGGCTTGAGGCACAAAGTTTTCTAGGGGGCGCTGTTATGCCATCAGGCCACGCCCATCAAGGCAAACCATTAAATATCAAATTTTTCGCCAGGCGTGCAAAATTTGGAGACTTTTGGGGCACGTTTAGGGGGGCAAAAGGGCCCTCATTTCGTCGGAAGAAAAATAAAAAGGAGAAAAACAATTCCTACAGATACAATAGGGCCTTAGCACTGTCAGTGCTCGGGCCCTAATAAACAGGGGTGAACACAAGCCGGGACTCCAGGGCTAGTCTACTGCATGTTTAGATGTTTCCCCGTCTTCAACACACCTGATTTTAATCACTGGTCGTCATCAACATGTCATCAAGGTTTACACAACTCTGTTGGTGACACCATAGACCAGGGGTGTCCAAAGTCGGTCCTCGAGGGCCGCAGTCCTGCATGTTTTAGTTGTTTCCCTGCATGTTTTAGTTGTTTACCTGCATCAACACACCTGATTCTAATTAACGGTCGTCACCACCTTGTCATCAAAGTCTGGATAGTTCTGTTGATGACCAAGTTCCTTGTATCACGGTTTGATAAAAAAAAGGGACACATCTAAAACATGCAGGACACCGGCTCTCGAGGACCGACTTTGGACACCCCTGCCTCGCCCGCGCTGCTGCCAATGGAGAGCGACGTCGTCACACGGCGGCCATCTTGCCACAGGAGAGCTCGCTCACTCATAACATTGTGCTTAATGGTGCATGTACTGCTTAAACAACCTTAACTTGCTCAATTCTCAACAGATTTTCAAACAGTTTGGTTTGTTATGAACGTCAGAGATGTAGTTATGACACTGCATACTTGTGAATAATTATAAACATTGAAAAACGTACTTTTGTATGAAAATAACAAGAAACAGATAGCTATGACATGGTATTTATATTAAATGAATATTTCTATAGTATTCTTAGTAATATTTATATTTACATTATAACATATATACATATATTATTACCTTATAACATGTATGTATATATATATATATATATATATATATATATATATATATATATATATATATATATATATATATATATACAGTATATATATATATATATATACACATGTTAATGTACACATATACACATGTATATATATATATACTAACGTGCAATAACATGTGCAATATCTGTCTACCTACTTTTTTTGCAGTTTTTCTTTCTTTCCCGTACTGCACTACTTTTATTTTTCATTCCAATGTAATAATAATAATAATAATGACTTGGATTTATATAGCACCCTTCAAGGCTCCCAGAGCGCTTTACAGAGATCATTATTCATCCATACACATTCTCTCCAGTGGTGGTAAGCTACATCTGTAGCCACAGCTGCCCTGGGGCAGACTGACGGAAGCGTGGCTGCCATATCGCGCCTAACGGCCCCTCCGACCACCACCAACATTCATACACATTCACACACATTCACACGGGGCAAGCTGGGTAAGGTGTCTTGCCCAAGGACACAACGACAGCAAACTGGGACAGAGCGGGATTCGAACCGCCGACCTTCCGATCATTGGACGACCCGCTCTACCACCTGAGCTACTGCCGCCCCATCATGCCCGCAAAGAACCTCACTGAAATGGCGCTTTTGCATTAGTATCACCTTAGCTCGGTTCTACCCGTTTTGCGCTTTCCCACTAGGGCTGAGACGAGTAGAGCCGCTCCAAGTCGATACTTTTTTCTGTAACCATTTCAGTGAGGTTCTGAAAGCGGGCTGAGCAGGGACTATTTCTGACGTCACCACCTCCTCGCCACCGATTGGTCGGGGGGCGGGGACGTCACCACCCTCCATGCCTCTGATTGGTCGGGGGCGGGGCCGTCAGACGTTTGAATCAGGAAGCGGGAGTCAGCGCGAGGGGACTCGCGCCTCGTGGCGATTTTATTATAAAGCGCAAAACGTCTGTTTGGTGATCCAACTCTGAGGTGCAGATGTTCATAAACCTGGTGGCTGACGAGAGAATTAAAAAAGGGATGTAGACGGGCTGTTTTTTTCTCAGCCGCTCGCGGCTCCATCTGAACAAAGCGGTTGCACAATCGAGTACGTCACAGCAGCTTCACCACAACCCCCCCACTTCTCCCCTGGCAGTGCGAAAACACACGTGTGGAGCCGTGTAAAGCCGCGCCGCGCCGAGTCAGGACAAGTAAGTCCTAGTGCGAAAGTGCCAAAATGGTTACAGAAAAAAGTATCGACTTGGAGCGGCTCTACCCGTCTCAGCCCTAATGCAAAAGCGCAAAACGTGTAGAACCGAGCTAAGGTGATACTAGTGCAAAAGGGGCACAATGCCCCTTTTGCACTAGTATCACCTTAGCTCGGTTCTACCCGTTTTGCCCCCTTGTGCCCAAGGTGGCGGCCGATTTGGAGGAAATGTTGCCATCTGCTGGACGAATAATTACACTGCAACAAAAAACGGAAGGGAGGGGAAACACGTTCCAGATAAAACCATTAACCATATTAAATGTGTTTCTCTTTGAGATATGTGGACCCAGAGAACAACTAGACGACGTACCTCCCAAGAATCTGTCCTCTCTGAATAGTAAAGCTGCAAAAATAAATAATATATATATAAATAAACCAGATCCTGCTTCCACTCAGTCATCCTGGTCATTTGGTTTTGTTGCTTTCCTGTTTTGGCTACTTACTCCAGTTCTTCTTGTTATTTATTTATTTATAATTAAAGGTATCCCCTGAGATTTTTTTTTAATGGGATATTATCTGTTCCATTCATATAATTAACAATCATTTCAAGTGGATAATCAAACATATATGTATAATTTAACAAGGAACGAGACAAAGCTTCAAAGTTGAAAGAGAAACAAGCCACATGTATTAATACAAAAAGAAAAATTCCCACCTTTTAGCACACATTCTTTGTTTGTAATAAAATAGTAAAGTGTTCTGGTCCCTGTACCCTGTAGTGGTTTAGTTAGTTTGTTAGCTCCGTCAGTGAGTTTGGTGTGTGTGTGTGTGTGTGTGTGTGTGTGTGTGTGTGTGTGAAAGACTCCCCCAGCGTGACGTGTACAACTCATACTTACCTGTCAGGGGAGACACAATGATCTACATTGTTGGCGATTTACAGCCTCTGAGTAAAGTTGAAATGCCACTAGAACAATACATGATTGTATACAGCAGGAGTCTCCAACGCTGGTCCTCTGGACCCCTGTCCTGCATGTTTTAGCTGTTTCCTCACATCATCACACCTGATTCTAATTAATGGCCATCATCAGCTTGTCATGCACAAGTCTGTTAATGACAGTCATTTTTATCAGAGTTCTGAGGGGAAATATCTAAAACAGGGGTCACCAACCCTGGTCCTCGAGGGCCGGTGTCTTGCAGGTTTTATATGTTTCCCTGCTTTAACACACCTGATTTTAATTAACGGTGCTCATTAGCTTGTCATCAAGGTCTGGATAGTTCTGTTGATGACACAGCTCCTTTTATCACGGTGTGCTGAAGCAGGGTAACATCTAAAACCTGCAGGGACACCGGCCCTCGAGGACCAGGGTTGGTGACCCCTGATCTAAAACATGCAGGACAGGGCCCTGTTCCTGAGCACCAGGGTTGAAGACCACTGGTATACGGTGAACAGTTTTAGGATAGGGGGGCGTTTCATTCGTACTTTTCACCTAAAAATATTGAAATTAACTATGAACGTGAACTGTTCATTTTTAAACTTTAAGATGGGCATTACTTTTCTCAGTCAAAAGCGTTACCGTGGCGACAATAGACAGCAAAAAGTGCGCCCCCCCTTTATCTGATAGCTATATTTGATAGTTCCTACTTTCTGCCATAACTTTTGAATGGTTTGACATAAACACTTGTGGATGGTGTCTTCTGACATGGTTTTGAGTCCTTCACCATAATTAGTGCAAAATTATCCCCGCCCTTTCATCTGATTGGTCCATATTTGAAAATTGCACGCACGAGGGCCCGTTCATCGCTGCTTGCAGCTTTAATTATTATTGTTATTATTATTGCATAGTGATTGATTACTCTGAGACTGTACGAGTGATGAGAGTTCATCAGAGCAACAGCTCGGGGGAAGAAACTGTCTCTGTGTCTGGAGGTTTTGGTGTACAGTGCTGTCTATTGAGAAAACTACGGAGCCTGTAAGAGCTCAAGTGAAGAAAAAAAAGTAATCGAGAGCACGTTATGTGTCATCGTGAGCACAATTCATTAAAGCGTGGGTACGATTAACAAAGCGTGCGCACATTTTGGAAAATTGTGCGCACAATATATCATAAAATCATGAGTACGATTTACTTACCCTTGATCAAAATTTAATAAACGTGCGCACGTTATATTCAATCTTGCTGTAATGCGTCCCTTATCAGCCATAAGGGAATTAAGATCCTTTAAACATGGATCTCCTAAGAATTTACCATGGGTTAGGCATGGCGCAAAAAGAAATGCTGGCAACTCTAGCCACCCAACATGGTATAGTGATCAGTCTAGCCACTTTAAAAAGAATGCTTAGAGCAAGTAATCTCCGCCGTCAGAATTATGATGATCTAGGTCTCATCATTGATTTTATTTTGGGCCAACTCCAAGGCCCAGGAAGCCGCTCAACTGACGCTCCTCCCAACCGCCACACGCATGCGCACACTCACAACTCCCGTGCTTACCCCGCCCCTACCTGCTCTCTACCCACACATTAAATTGATTAAATCGTGTTCATGATTTAATAACTCGTGAGCACGTTATATTAACTCGTGCGCACAATTTAATTAAACGTGCACACGAGTTAATAGAACGTGCACACGAGTTGATAAAACGTGCACACGAGTTAATTTAATGTGCTCACGTTTTATTAAATCGCGCGAACGAGTTAATAAAACGTGCGCTCGATTCTGTCAACATTAAAAATATATTGCATGATCCTTCACAGGCTCCGTAGAAAACTGACAAATGTAGTTAGATTTTAATTGTATGGAAATGTGTCGGCGCACCCATAACACGTGGCTGTGTATGAAAAACCATACAGATAGAATCTTTAGCTGCTTTCTGGATCATACGTTTAGGACAACTTGGTGTTGAACTATATTTGGCAAGAGTTAGAATTTCAACATCATTTTTATATGTATAGTCAGGAAAATTAGGACAGGTCAGGAAACTGTATATAATAAAATGGATTTTAGGAATATGATCAAATCAAATGGGGAAAGAAATTATGAAAGATGGCAGTCTTAATGTGGACATTAAATGTGAAGAGTAAATTTTTACCAAGATGTATCAGGATTCTCATACAATAAAAATGTTGTTTCATATTAGTAATGTACAGGAAAACTGTATTTTCTGAATTCTCATTAATGTTATATATCATCATGAATTGCATAACTTAGATTTAAATGGAACTTAAAAAAAACAGTAGTAATAAAATCAGAATGATGCTTTAATGGTGAAGGGTTTGGAAGAGGAGATCTGATTCTCTTTTGCTTTGTCCTTATTTACATTTTTTATGTGTCATATCTGAATGACCTTAGCATAACAATATACAACATACATATACAAAAATATATGATCAACTATCCAACAATAACAATAATAAAGAATCCAAAACAGTTTAGTTTAGCTTATTTGCACATAAAACAGAACCTATATAAACACTAAAAACAATGGGCAAATGAAGCATTGTGCTGGAGAGGTAGAAGCCAAAAAGGCTTCTGAAAATGCCTCCCCTTTAAAAAAGAAAAACAATACTAAATACTGAAACGGCAAACTATGTACATTATAAATACAAGCTCTTTTGTAACAAGACATGGCAGAGTCCGATAACAGGCAGGGTCGGCAACCGGAAGTCAAGACAGAGGCCGCTGGAAGGTCTTGCATGGGGACGACCACGAGACGATCTGGCAGTGAGTTTGCTGGAGAGTGGAGCTTCTATACTGTCTTGATTACTGATGAGCTGCAGCTGGGAGAGCAGCTGAAGGCAGTGACTGACGAGGTGGGTGTGGCTGCAGATGAGGTGAGCAGGAAAGGTGAGTGGAAAAGTACTGAAGGCTGGAGGAGCAACCATGACATCTTTAGCCAGTGGCCGTGGTTGGAGGTGCTGCTTCAGTTCCCTCCTCAGAAGGAGATGACCGCTGTGTGTTCGCCTGTGAGAGAGAAATTAGAGGTTGTTCTATAAATATCAGTATTTATGTCAAAAGGTTTAAACAAAACCTCTTACTGGTAGCATCCCTATCATTCATCTATGAACACTTTTCTTCTGAAGTGAATAATTTAAAGGATTATACTATGTTCTTGATGAGACATCATTTAATTTTTGCTCTGAAACTGTCCAACAGAAGAATTCCGAAGTAGGAATGCTTTGATTTGTTAAATTCAGCACTAATTATAAAAAACATCTGAAAATGTGATGTGATTCTGGTGTTGCCCTGTTGTGACCCCATTTTGGTTGCGAGTACATCAAATTCTTGAGACTGTGGCCATTTCCGAACTTGCATACTGTACTACTAGTATGTACTGATTTTGCCAAAATGTAGTATGTAGTATGCTGTATGTGAACAGAAGCAAAATCAAAAAAAAGCAGTATGCGAAAAATACCCGGATGTCTTACTGATTTGGCAAAAATCTGCAGCATGCATCAGACCAGTCTACCTCGCCTTCTATATCCCAGAATGCAATGCGCCCTTGACCAGACAGCGCATTTTTGCTTTATTGAGAAAACACAAGTGCAATACAAAACAGCGGCAACCGGACAGCACAATTTTGTGATGGAGGAAAGGAGTAGTTGTACCGTGGAGAGGGAGAAGGAGGAATATAAATGTAAGTAACGTTAATTTATAACTTTTTTAAATTCAATTTAGTGTAAGGACAACGATTAAAAATTGTGACAAAGCTACGAATGTAGAACTTGGCATATTTGTCCTAATAACGTTAATACAAAGCGATGACGTAACGTTAAGTCAGCTAAAGTAACGTTACCGTTAACGATAGCGAGCCGTCAAGAAGAAAACAACATATAAGTTGAAATCTATTTGTAGTTATTAGAGACAGAGCAGGACACCGAGGTGCTGATAATCTGGTGATCCGCCGACGAAGCCTCTTCAGTGGGCGGTGAAATGCTGCCCAAAAAGGATTTGAGTAAGTTAGGTTTTTAATAGTATGTTAGGTTTTTGTTAGTTATCTTAGCGTGCCTGCTAGGTAAATAAAGTGATTTAAGTGTTTTGACAACGTTGTATATCGGGAGTTCGTTGTATTTTCATGAAATAACTACTTTTCATTGCTGTGTTTTGACATTTTGTATTGATAATTGGCAAAAGTGGATTACATATGTCTCTACCACAAGACCGGACTTCAGGTAATTTCAGACTGGATTATCAGAATATTTTTTATGTACTTACTTCTTCTTTTTTTTTTTCTGGAGGTGTTTACCAGTCCCCTTATGTACGCTTTTACTTTCCCCTTGATATTTTTGTTCAGATTTATAGGTCTTCATGTTGATTGTTTGACTGTTTGTTTGTTTACAAGTAAAATCAAAACCAATAAAAAGTAAATGACAAAAAAAAGAAAATGTGATGTGAATTTACTTGTATTCATAAGAAGATAATGATTTTCAAAGACAAACACAAGGTGTCACATGTTCTCACATTAGTTACAGCTTTACCTTAACACTGTCCTGCAGCGCCTGACCGATGAATGCCTGGACGAGGTTTCCCAGCAAGAACAGTGCAAAGAACACGAAGGTGCAGAAATAAATAGGTGCCATCCAGACCAGGTGACGAGTGCAGACGACACCAGTTCGACATCCCTTCATGGTGTCCTGTAAGCCACAGAGAGATGTTGAGCATTCGGTAGCTGGCAGGTGTGACGTTACTTAGAACAACAGGCACAATCCAGCTGTTTGGTTATCAGATGCATGTGTAAAAGCAAGTGCTCTCCCACCTTTAAGATCCCAGTCCAATGATCTCCAGTAAAGACTTTGTAGAGGGTGACCATCGCCGAGCCAAAGTTCTTAAAGTTGCCGTGACGGTGGAGCCCCTTGCACGCGTTATCCAAAGGGCAATCTGATCAACACAGAGGCAATGTAGATGGTGATTTAACCTTTTTTTTTTTTTTCTGTTGACATGCCAAAATAAATCAGCAAAAAGCACGAACTAGATTCAACTACACTGCACGATATATTCCGGTAACTATGAAACTATTTTGATACAATTAAATTGTTTACAGAAATCTCTAAGTCCATGAGTTTGTGATGTTAGCAGTGCGACTCACCCAGCTTTCCAAAGAGCTCCATCCCCACCACACCATAGACGAAAAACAAGAGCAGAAAGAGCGGGGCCATGTTTGCCACCTGGAAGCAAAAGCACAGGTTAAATGCCTACATTTCTGTCCATGCCGAACAGAGTTCACTGGTGTTTCCTGCTGATGCTGCAGGTCACATCAGCTCAGTTGCTGCGCCGCAAAAAACATTCATAGTAATTTCTGGAGATTTCAAATATGACTTTTTGCTGCTACAGTTCAGTTAATATTTGTTTTTACTTGTTTTACTCATGTGTGTTTCCTGCAACAGCATCTTTTCTCTTTGGGAAACTACTTCACAGTTCTCCTGCAACCAGAAACATTTCTAAGATGCCATTCATCCTAAGTGTTTGACCCAGGCATTTAAATTGACTCTTTTTTAAACTCCCCAGTTCAGTCGAGTTCTCTTTTATGCACTTAGTCATTGACAATAACCTTGGACGAAATACTGAGCCCAGATTACCCTCAATGTTCTGAAGTGAAAAACCAGGGGATCAACCTGTCCACATTCAGTGGATTGATTTTGTGCGGAGCTAACATCCCAAAATACTCTCAGATTCCTGGGAAAAACAGAACCTTTTAAAGCCACTTCCTCGTTGCAGGTGTGGGTGTGTTTACCTGTGGTAGTGCCCTTCTGAGTGTCCCCAGCACAATACGAATGTCTATCTTGTGCTGAACTGAAAAAGAAACACAGGAGTGTGAATGTACAAATACAGGCCCCTTTAGACGTATAATCTCCATTTGAAAACATGCACGAACAAACACTGCACAACAAAATATGCAAATGAAGAAAACCAGAGCGCTCAAGCATCCAGGATGGATGGATGGATGGATGGATGGATGGATGGATGGATGGATGGATGGATAAATGAATGGGATGCCTGGGTCTGGGGCCTCCGTTGTCGGGCCTGCGCGGGTGTCGCCCTGTTGGGGGTTCCCTCTCTCCGGACCCGTCTCCGGTCCCCCCCCCGCCCGTGCGCGGGCGATCCTTTGGTCCTGGGGGGCCGCTTTCGTAGGGGCGGGTGCAGCTGCCCGCATCGGGGGGCCCGTCTCTCGGGCAGGCTGGCCTCTCCCCGGGTGGGGGTCATGGGCCTGGAGGGCGTGGACCTCTTGTCTGCATGATCGGCCCATGCCGGGTGGTGGGAGCTCGGCTGGGTCCCGGTCCATCACCGTGGGTTCCCTGGCTGCCTCCTCCCGGGGTCGTGGGGGCCCTGCCCGCGGGTCTCCTCGGTCACCGCTGGGAGGGGACGGGCCTCGCTGGCGGTGGGTTTCCTCCCGCCCTCTCTTGGCCCTCTGTGGGGTTGCTGGTGGCCCGGGTTCCGGGTTCTTCCTTGTCGGCTTCTGGTCTCTCGGGCGCCCTCTCTCAGATAGAGCATCGTTTTGACTGTTACACACACACACAGCTACACAGACAAACACATCTGCTCACTCATCTACAAACTCACACACAGTTTTGGGGGACAGATAGTCGCGGTAGCCTAACTTCCATTCGGTCCCGGGGACCTGGGATGGTTGCTGCTTGTGTCTCTGCCTGTTCTCGTGTTTTTTCTCTTGCAGATTTCCAGGGCTTGTGTGCGTTTTTCGCGTCTTGGACTAGCAGCGGATGTCACCCCTCACCCCCCCGTCCCCTTCACATAACAAAAATAAATAATAAATAATAAAAAAAATTAATAGCAGACTTTGTAGGGGGTCCAGGACCCCAAAAATGTTGAGATCCACTGCTCCAGGGTACTTACCAGAGTCCCTGAGTGACCCGTCTCCTGACTGTTCTTCTTCGATTTCTCTTGCCACTTGAGCTCCTTGGATCTTGTTTTGCCGACTTTCTTGGAAAGCTTGGATTATCGTGGCAATGAACATGTCAAATAACAAGATGCTCATTACGATGAAGGAGAGGAAATACAAGAGCAGCCATGGTCTGTGGTCTTTCCTGGGCTGAAAAGAGAACACACAGATGAATAAAATACTATTTTAATACACTGTGTCCTCTTGCAAAGTTAATGTTTATACATTGTATGCACTCATTGCATCTCAGAAAACAATTTCAACCTTAGCACTGGTTTAAGTAAATGTTTTTATTTTCCTTCAGCAATAACAGGAAATTGAGAGAGGGAGTCACTTTTGAGCTAAAGCACGTGAAAGAGGGGAGGCTACGACCTGAAATGTTTACACTATTACATTTTATATTCCACTTGCTTCTACACAAAATTCATCACAGATCACAGAATTCTGCTTAAAATGAGCAAACCTCAAGAAAAAGACCTGATTTCGGCAATGCCCATTATGTCAGTTTGTGATTCAGCTTGTTCAGGGTTCTTGAGCAGTGATGTAATTATAAATCAGGCCTATTTCATGTAAACATACCTGCTGGTCCACCCCAACAGAATCAAGGCCATTATGCATGATGTTCACCCAGCCATCCCCGCTGTACATCACAAACAAGGATAGCATTGCCTGAATGAAACAGAAAAATAAAACTGTTCAGTCAACATCTCTATTCCTTCTGGAATTATTCTATGTTCTGATTTCAAAGATGAGGTCCCAATATACGGAAGCGTATTGCATTCACTTGGAAAGAAAAGCGTTGTTTTTCGCTCTAATTTTTTAAGTTTTTTTGTGGTTATTTAATATTTTTTTTGCCCTGTTTTTCGGGATAATTTTTTCTGCCCTGCTTTTAGGAATAATTTTTCTGTTTTTCGAGGTCATTTTTTTTCCTGTACACCGCCAAAGGCGATTCCGTCTCCTCAGCTGCACACTGTGCAGACCCAATATTCCTCCTGTTCATCTCTTGGCCACCACAAAGCCAGCCTGAATGCATTTCATATGCATCAGCTTGAATCCATGGAGCATGCCATATCTGTTCAACTGCTGCTGGAGAAACATTGCTATGTAGAGGAGATCTGAATGGGCTTTACATACTCCTCAGGTGCATAAAGTCGACAAACTAATGGTAATACCCTCTATATAGCTTAAAGACAGGACTCTCTCCCAGTGTCTTAAACCCAGATAAGTAAAGTAAAACTTGATTAAACTAAACAAGTCGTACATGTTTGCTTCCATTAAATCAAGCTCTCAATAAAGGAATGAATGTGATTGTTTCAGATGCTTTCAAAACTGGGTTGGGGTTACACCGAAAAACAGGATGGAAAAAATTACCACAAAAAATAGAAAAAAAATTAAAGCGAAAAAGGTTTTTTATTTTTTCCAAGTGAATGTAATACGCCTCCGTACTAATATGACCATGTCTAGCAAAGATATGGATCCGACTTAGTTTTTTTCTTTCTCCTCCTCACACATCTTGAGTAGTGTAGTAAAGTAGTTTGAGTGTTTCGGTCTCTACCTGTAGGATGTTGTCAAAGTTGAGCACCCTGTTCTCCCAGCGATAGTTTGCTGATAGGCAGTCTGACTTGTTGACAATGTTTGTCAAGTCCTTCCCAACACAATGATAGAACTTCCCCTTGAAAAACTAATGTTAAAGAAAAACACAGAGTATTAGTGGCTTTATTTTACCACAGTTCTTATTTTTTCTCTACTGCATTAAAACTAGCATGTCTACTGTGATAATGAAAGCCCAAAAAAGGTACACTGCTGAGGATTACTGCCTTACTGACTGCTGGACAATGAAGGTAAAAGACAATTCGTGAAACGTACCTGCATTCCGACCAAGGCATAGAGGTAGAAGCAGATGCAGTTAATGAGGAACATGCTGCTGGCGGGTTTGATTGAAGCGGCCAGAGCGTCCATAGCCACCTTCATCTTTGAGGACCTGTTCACTATCCTGGAACACAAACAAGCATACAGGTGATTTATAGGGTCAGTGTGTGTATCAACACACAAAACACAAAGATGCATACGGAGGCTGAATTGTGGTTGGATGCCACGCAAATAGAAAACGAACATCTATGTACAGAAACAGATGATGCACCTGACTGCACAGAAAACCCTCAGGAGCCGCAGAACTTTGAAGATCCCCAAGATCGTCACATCAGAGGAAGAGATCAAGATCCTCACTCCAAACAGGATCACCGCCATTCCATCGATGGCGTTCCAGTAAGAACGGAAGTAGCTGTTCTTACCAAACATCAAACCAGCATCGGTGATCTGGTGTTTCGGGAATAGCACATATTTAACATACAGCAGATTCTTCCACAGTTCATGAATTCAGCTGGAAATCTGACATGAAGATTTGATTTTAAAGTAAAACACAGATGACAGACAAAAAACGTTACCTTCAAGAGCATTTCCAGAAGAAAGAAGATGTTGTACACAGTGTGGGCGAGAAGAAAATGCTCTCGAACCTAAAGTGGAAAATGATTCATTCTTTTAGTTTTTTGCAATGCACTGTGGCATCACGTGTAGCATACTGGTGCTGTGTGGAGTCCATTCTGGAGGTTGTCCGCACATCACACTTACAGTGGGGCAAAAAAGTATTTAGTCAGCCACCAATTGTACAAGTTTTCCCACTTAAAAAGATGAGAGAGGCCTGTAATTTTCATCATTGGTAACTTCAACTATGAGAGACAGAATGGGGGGAAAGAATCCAGGAAATCACATTGTAGGATTTTGACTGAATTCATTGGTAAATTCCTGGATAAAATAAGTATTTGGTCACCTACAAACAAGAAAGAGGCTCCTCTGTCCTCCACTCGCTACCTGCATTAATGCACCTGTTTTACCTCATTATCAGTATAAAAGACACCTGTCCACAACCTCAAACAGTCACACTCCAAACTCCACTATGGCCAAGACCAAAGAGCTGTCAAAGGACGTGAGAAACTAAATGGTAGAGCTGCACCAGGCTGGGAAGACTGAATCTGCAATAGGTAAGCAGCTCGGTGTGAAGAAATCAACTGTAGGAGCAATTATTAGAAAACGGAAGACACAAAAGACACTGATAATCTCCCTCCATCTGGGGCTCCACGCAAGATCTCACCCTGTGGGGTAAAAATGATCACAAGAACGGTGAGTAAAGATCCCAAAACCACACGGGGGGAACTAGTGAAGGACCTGCAGAGAGCTGGGACCAAAGTAACAAAGGAACCATCAGTAACACACTACGCTGCCAGGGACTCAGATCCTGCAGTGCCAGACGTTCCCCCTGCTGAAGCCAGTACATGTCCAGGCCCGTCTGAAGTTTGCTAGAGAGCATTTGGGTGATGCAGAATAGGATTGGGGGAATGTTATATGGTCAGATGAAACCAAAACAGAACTTTTTGGTAGAAACACAACTTGTCGTGTTTGGAGGAGAAAGAAAGCTGAGTTGCATCCAAAGAACACCATGCTTACTGTGAAGCATGTTGGTGGAAACATCATGCTTTGAGGATGTTTTTCTGAAAAGGGACCAGGACGACTGATCCGGGTAAGGGAAAGAATGAATGAGGCCATGTATCATGAGATTTTGAGTGAAATCTCATTCCATCAGCAGGGCATTGAAGATGAAACGTGGCTGGGTCTTTCAGCAATGACAATGATCCTAAACACACCGCCCGGGCAACAAAGGACTGGCTTTGTAAGAAACATTTCAAGGTCCTGGAGTGGCCTAGCCAGTCCCCGGATCTCAACCCCATAAAACATTTTTGGACGGAGTTGAAAATCCGTGTTGCCCAGCGACAGCCCCAAAACATCACTGCTCTAGAGGAGATCTGCACGGAGGAACGGACCAATCACTGCTCTAGAGGAGATCTGCACGGAGGAACGGACCAATCACTGCTCTAGAGGAGATCTGCACGGAGGAACGGACCAATCACTGCTCTAGAGGAGATCTGCACGGAGGAACGGACCAATCACTGCTCTAGAGGAGATCTGCACGGAGGAACGGACCAATCACTGCTCTAGAGGAGATCTGCACGGAGGAACGGACCAATCACTGCTGTAGAGGAGATCTGCACGGAGGAACGGACCAATCACTGCTCTAGAGGAGATCTGCACGGAGGAACGGACCAATCACTGCTCTAGAGGAGATCTGCACGGAGGAACGGACCAATCACTGCTCTAGAGGAGATCTGCACGGAGGAACGGGCCAATCACTGCTCTAGAGGAGATCTGCACGGAGGAACGGGCCAATCACTGCTCTAGAGGAGATCTGCACGGAGGAACGGACCAATCACTGCTCTAGAGGAGATCTGCACGGAGGAACGGACCAATCACTGCTCTAGAGGAGATCTGCATGGAGGAACGGACCAATCACTGCTCTAGAGGAGATCTGCACGGAGGAACGGACCAATCACTGCTGTAGAGGAGATCTGCACGGAGGAACGGACCAATCACTGCTCTAGAGGAGATCTGCACGGAGGAACGGACCAATCACTGCTCTAGAAGAGATCTGCACGGAGGAATGGACCAAAATACCAGCAACAGTGTTACACTTACAGAAAACGTTTGACCTCTGTCATTCCTAACAAAGGGGTATAACATATAACAACACAAGTATTGAGATGAACTTTTGTTATTGACCAAATACTTATTTTCCACTATAATTTGGAAATAAATTTTTAAAAATCAGACAATATGATTTTTCTGGATTTTTTTTTTATTTTGTCTCTCATAGTTGAGATAAACCTGCAATGAAAATTATAGGCCTCTCACATCTTTTTAAGTTGGAGAACTTGCACAACTGGTGTCTGACTAAATACTTTCTTGCCTTTTGTGTGTGTGTGTGTGTGTGTGTGTGTGTGTGTGTGTGTGTGTGTGTGTGTGTGTGTGTGTGTGTGTGTGTGTGTGTGTGTGTGTGTGTGTGTGTGTGTGTGTGTGTGTGTGTGTGTGTAAAGGTACATTGGTCTCACCTCAGGCTCCACATTGGGACTCTCCATAGCCATGGTGACACAACTCGCGTAGAAGAAAATTTCCATCACGAATTGAAATGCAATACAGGAAACGATCGTTCTACAGTTCTGACGCCATCTGGAACACAAAACAAACACATGCTTTAAACACACTTTAACATATTAAAATAAGAGCTGTAAAATGCCCTGCATTTTTAGATGTTTGACTGTTCATCTAATGGGGATTTGTTCATTTGAATCCGGTATGTAGGAGCAGAGAAACATCTAGAACATGTAAGCAGTAGAGTCCTACAAAAAAAAGGGTCGGCAGGGCAAACAAGTTATGCGCTACATCAGCTAATGGACAGAGCCAAACATATGGATACCAACAAGAGAGCAGAACTGCGAGAAGACACGCCCCAAACCCTGTTTTAATAATAATTATTGGTCATAATACCTGTGAATCGGTGCTGCTGAACTTTTACCTCATACGTGGTTTTAGATTAACTGAAAAGCTGGAAATCGGCTAAAAATTCATAACATTCTTTTTTGTTCTTTTTAAAAATCTTCTTGTGTTTTGCAGCCCAGTACTGCTACTGTTTTTATTTGTCATTTTCAGGACACATGTAACAAACAGTGCACTGGTAAACGAAATTTCGTTGCCTCTGGCTCAGAAAAGTAAATAAAATGATACAGTTTAAAAACGTCCTAACTCAACCTAACTAAAACTACATTTTAACTTAACTTAACTTAAAAGGTGCTTGAGTGCCTAAAAAATATGAAAATAAATAGAATATTCAGCTTTACATTTTAAAAAACACATTAGCAACATTAGCAGCAGTTTGTGTACTTTTCCATTTCGTATGTGTGTGTTTGTGGGTGTGGAATCCTTTCATTTAGAGTTCAACAGTCTTATGTTCTGGGGGATGAAGCTGTTCTGCATCTCACACTGCAGAACCTCCTGCCAGAGTTGAGAGTGTGAACAGTCCATGGTGTGTATGTGTGGAGTCTCTGATGATGCTGTTTGCTCTCGTCAGACAGCGCATGTTTCCCATGTCCAGGATGGAGGGCAGAGAGGTCCCGATGATCTTCTCTGCCGTCCTCACCACTCTCTGGAGGCATTTCCAGTCCGCTGCTGTGCAGCTGCCGCACCGCACAGAGATACATTTCGTCGTGATGGACTGGATTGTGCTCCTGTAGAAGGTGGTGAGGATGGGAGGGGGGAGACGGGATCTCTTCATCCTGCGTAGGAAGTTCACCAGAGATCCTGTGTTTTCTGTCCAGGTTAGGGAGTTGGTGATGTGCACTCCCAGGAACTTTGTGCTCTCCACCACCTCCACTGCTGAGTTGCTGATATGCAGCGACGTGTGTTTGGGCTGCTTCTTTCTGAAGTCGACAATGAGTTCTTTGGTTTTGTCGACATTCAGGAGAAGGTTATTGCTGCTGCACCAGTTCACCAGCCGCTCCCCTTCCTCTCTATAGGCCCGCTCGTCGTGGTTGCGGATGAGGCCCACAGGCCCACCACTGTCGCAGGCCCGGTTCTACGAGGGTGCATAAGCATTGCACCCTCAGTTTATGATTTTGCATGCTCAGTTGAAAAGACAACTGACAAGTGCGCGCGAGTTAAGCCTGATTTATGGTTCTGCGTTAAATCGTTGGTGTAACGCGGAACCATAAATCAGCCTTCAGTGTACGTCACTCATCTGCGTCCAGCAGTTACCTTCACCAGCAAGACGCTGCTCTCTGCTGCTCCGTTAACACAAAGTAACGATGGATATTCGGAAGTGGTTCAAGCACAACCACGCCAGCAAGTTAGACAACGGTGGTCATGAGACAGAGACTCCATCTCAACTTGACTGGACCACGACAGGTTATATTTATTTTTGCTATTCATTTTTCTATGTTTTATTTTCTGTTGCTACACTGTAAAAACTCCAAATCTTACCAGGAATATTTGTCTTATTTCTAGTTAAAATGGCTAATTTTTAGTCAAAAAATCTCATTACACTTAAAACAAGAGTAATTACCAGAAAAATAACTTGTTATTTGACAATTTTCAACTGTTTCAAATACATTTTCACTTGAAATAAGTAGAAAAATCTGCCAGTGGGACAAGATTTATCTTCTCATTACAAGCAAAAAAATCTTGTTCCACTGGCAGATTTTTCTACTTATTTTAAGTGAAAATCTACTTGAAACAGGTGGAAATTGTTGTTTTTTCCAGTGATGAGTCTTGTTTTAAGTGCAATGAGATCTTTTTTTTACTAAAAATGAGCCATTTTAACTAGAAATAAGACAAATATTCTTGTTAGGATTTTGAATTTTTGCAGTGTAGATTGTCTGATGGGTGAGGTAGCCAAGACTAAATGTAGCATATTCTTTGTTCTGCAGCGATATTGCTGCAAAAATGCACTTGAAAGACACTTTAAATATTATTCTTTGACTGGTATCATTCCACTTGAAATGACTGTCATGTTTAGTGATGGTTTTGAGCTGTATAGATAAAATTAGTTTGAATTTCTATGTTTAATTTTCAGGGTAAGAAACATCTGTTGCTACATTGTCTGATGGGTGAGGTAGCCCAGACTAAATGTAGCATTTTCTTTGTTCTGCAGCAATATTGCTGCAATAAAGCATTTGAAATACACTTTAAATATTCTTGTTTTGCTAGTATCATTCCGCTTGAAATTATGGGAAAATGCATAATTTAGTGTTGAATAACGTGCCAGGCATGTGCACCCCCTCTGATCTGAGATGCAGCCCTAGTCATCATTTTCTAGAACCGGCCCTGCACTGTCGTGTCATCCGCATATTCTATGATGTGGTTGGTGGTGGATCTGGCGACACAGTCCTGGGTCATGAGAGTGAAGAGCAGCGGGCTCAGGACGCAGCCCTGAGGTGAGCCCTGTGCTCAGGGTGATGACTGAGGACGTGTTCTTCCCCACCCCAACAAACTGGGGCCTTTCAGAAAGAAAGTCCAGTATCCAGTTGCATAGTGTGGTGCTGAAACCAAGGGCTGCCAGTTTATCTGCTAGATGCTGGGGGATTATTGTGTTAAAAGCTGATCTGTAATCAACAAACAGCATCCGTACAGAGGTGTAGCTCTCCTCCAGGTGTAGATGGAGTGCAGAGGAGATGGCATCCTCTGTGGAACGGTTCGGGCAATAGGTGAACTGTAGTGGGTCGAAGCCGGGGGGTAGTTTTGAGACCATGTGTTGCTTTATGAGCCTCTCAAAACACTTCATCATGATCGGGGTGAGCGCTATGGGGCGATAGTCATTTATGCAGGTTATTGTGGATGTTTTGGGCACTGGTGTGATGGGGGCAGTCTTGAGACATGATGGGACTGTGGCCTGATTTAGGGAGGGGTTGTAGATGTCCGTCAGAACCGGGGCCAGCTGGTCGCCGCATTCCCTGAGTAGGCGCCCAGGAATCTCATCCGGCCCGGCTGCTTTCCGTGTCTTTATACCAGTCTTTATACCACCCCCCTTGGCTGAAGGAATTTGATTCAGCATCATGTAAATTTGTGTCTCTTTTATGTATGTCAGTCATGTTGTATTAGCATCATCAACTTGCCTGTTCTGGGGGGGCAAGAAAAAGAGGGACCAGTCTTCGCGCTCCTTGCACCACCGTCGTGCCCTGCGGATCCAGTTTGTAGATCTCTCCAGGTCCGGCTGTTACATATCAGTTTCATATGGAAAACATGATCAAAATCATCCCAATAAATAAATAAATGCATTAAAAAAAAAACCCACACAAACACAACAAGCTCCTCTTGGAATTCAGGGGAGTTTTGGTAAGATGTATTTATGAGAGTTTATTTGAACATTCAAGACCTCAAGCTTGTAAAGGTGTGTAAATGTTGAAAAATCAATACTTTAACTTACATCATCCTGAATACCAACGGTATTCGCCTCGCCTTGTTGGTTTGCCTGGACTGCATTCCTGCCTGGCTCGGGCTGGCTCTCCACAGACTCCAAAGCCAGTATCAGCCGACACTGAAAAAGCATAAACAAAGGCATATGTGTGGAAAAGCAGGAGTGTTTCATCAAGTAGCATCTTGAGTCTCTGAAGTTAATCGTTGATAACTAAACAACTGGGAAATGACAAAGCACATTTTCTCAGGTGAAGCACAAGACCCATCTGACATGTTTCAAAAGGAATTTGGAGGGGGTTAGGAGTCTTCAGCAGACCTCACTGTGGTTTTTAGAGGGAATGTTTTTATAGTTGTGTATGCAGGTGCTTCTGAATCCCATATTTAAAAGCCACGTTGACTCAGGGTTTCACTAAAACATGAAGGAAACATATGACTGGTCTAGGGCTGGGCGATATATCGAGATTTTAATATATATCAATATATTTTCAAACACGATATGGTACCAGACAATATCGTTTATATCGATTTTTAAAAAATTTAAAAAAATTAAAAAAAAATATTATTTTTTTTTTTTACATTTTTTTTTTTACTGATTTTGATATAGCTTATTTTGTGACAAATTGACTTGAATGTTGTATTTGAAATTTGCACAAATGTTTTGTTATTTGCACAACTGTCAACCTCAGTGGAAAAGTCTGCCTGTTACTGTCTACATTCTATTAATTACACAGTGTATTTTAATTTAATTGTTATGCAGGAAAGGGATATTTGTTTTATTTTCTTCAAGAAGCATTTTTATTCTATATATGCAGGCAGTTTATTTTTATTTCATTTGTTTTATACATTTTGATTTTGTGCAGACCTCTGTTAATAAAGGTACCTGTGTGACATTTGGCACGAGGCTTTGTATTAAAACTGACTGTTTTTTTAAGGGTTTGCCTCAGAAAAAAATGAAGCTAACAGAGATGCTATGCTATAATGCTTTGGGGGAAACCCCAATTAAGGCACAGAAAAAATATCGAGATATATATCGAGTATCGCCATTTAGCTAGAAAATATCGAGATATGACTTTTGGTCCATATCGCCCAGCCCTAGACTGGTCCATACCTGCTTGTGGAAACTGTGAATCACAATGGCCAACAGAATGTTGAGGAGAAAGATTCTTCCCACGACAATGACAGCCACAAAGTAGAGAGCAGCCCAGCTGGCGGTCGAGGCCATTGTGTTAACCAGGACAACGTTCCAGTCTTCCAAAGTTACAATCTGGGTTGATAGATGGGAAAACGACAATAGATAAAGATGTATGTGTGCAATGATAACATCTAATGATGATTGCATAGTATCCAAGGTCAAACACTTACCTGGAAGACAGTTGTCATGGACATGTGCAGTGAGTCAAAGTATTCATCAGGATCAATCAGGGTTTGGTCTGCAGGGCCACGCCTACAGCCAAACAGGTGCATCCCAAAGATACTGCAGAGACAGCAGATCACACTGACAGTCACATTTACAAATACTGTGCACTGTGGGACTCTGAATGCCACGATAAACAAGAACATGTCAAGAACGTACTTGTTAATGTGTGTGTGTGCATACCCGAAGCAAATGACGAAGGTCAAAAACACGATCAGAAAGGTGAAGACCTCCTTCAAGGCTCGCTTCAGACACAGCAGCTGTCTCTTCATGTGTGGAAAGTAGTTCAACAGACGGCCGAGACGCAGCACACGGAAGACGATGAAGGTCGGTTCCACAAGACTGAGGGCCAAAACAACCAAATTTCAATATGATGTGAAGTGCAGAAATCATATAGAATCTCAGCAAAATCATCACTAGATTTCAACATTACCATGAGATTATGTATTAACGATTTGAATTATACCTCACAGTGACGGTGACGAGGTCAAAGAGGTTGCCTTTGACGATGAAAAAAGCCCATTTCCAAGTCATGATCTTTAGTAAGATCTCCGTCACAAAGAAAGCGGTGAAGCAGCGTTTGCAGACAAACACGACCTTTGTCAACATCTGAGGCTGCAGGACGAGAAGTTGGAGAGTATTTTAAAACAGAGCAAGACAATACAGAGAGCATGAGCAGATGTGGTAAAGGAGATATGTGAGCCAGAAACATTTCACTTTTCCACACACACCAACATCTTACCTGGTTGTGGTGCAGCATAGACATGGCGATGAGATCTGCGAGAAAAATCCCTGTGGCCACATAAGAGAAGCGCTCTCCTTTGACCATGATGTCAAGTCTTTCCTTGAACTGATACTGGACCCACAACAAGAAGCCAATGAGTCAGTTGTGGGACCTCAGTACAACATCATCTGATGTAAAGCCAGTTGCTTACCAGTCTCTCCAAAAAGGAACCCACATCAGGCTGGCTGCTACCGATGTCCATGTACAATGTTACCCTGTGGGGTTAGATAAAAGAATAGTCTCATTTACCCAAAGCAACACATATGTTTCAAACCATCCCATTCACTAACTCGTAATCTGATCACACAACATAATAAACCATTAAACATTTCAGGTTATATAATCAGCCAGTCCACCTGTTGCAGAAGCCGTCCCGCCACTTGATCCTGGTCCTGGTTGTCATGTCATCCTCATCCACAGCAAACTCCTCTACCGGGGTTTCTTCCTCGATGAGGGACGTGACCACCTTCAACATGATAATGCCCGCCAGCTGGTTGGGAAACATAAAGGGTGGTATGTTTATTGCACCTCTCACGGTCAACATTAAAGGGGACCTGTTATGAAAAACATGTTTTTTCTTGTTTTAACATATATAAAGTGGTCTCCCCTCACCCTGCCATCACAGAGAAGATGAAATGCCACGAAATTCTGCAGGGTCTGTACACCCGGCCCGGCTGAATCTTCCAGTGTCATGTGACTTCTACGAGCCGTTCAGAATCTGCTCCTATGGTGACGTCACCATAGGCGCAGAGGTTTGGCCTCCGCTGCTGAAACCACGCCCACAACTAACTCCGCCGGCTGGAGCTTCCGCCATTGTTTGGAAGCGGTGACTGTTTCCACAACGAGGGACAGTTTTTGCATCGACATTTACCCTCATAAAAGGATCAGTAGCAACAGTACGGACCGGGCAACTGCACACGAGTCAGCGGTAAGTGACGTTATTTTTTTTATGTTATTTATATTCAGGGCTGCACATAATTATTTTGGTCTGGGGCTCAGAGGAGACCCTGGATATGTGACTTGGGCCTCCAAAAACGCGGTGACCCGTCTCGCCGGATCGATAAAAGAGGGATGCAGGAATAAGTTATAGGCAAAACGATATTTATTCACTTATAAAGATGAATGGCTCAATATGGTCCTTTACAAAGTTAATTTATTTCAATAATTCAACTAGAATATGGTGTAAAAGTTAATTTATTTCAATAATTCAACTAGAATATGGTGTAAAAGTTAATTTATTTCAATAATTCAACTAGAATATGGTGTAAAAGTTAATCTATTTCAATAATTCAACTTAAAAGGTGAAACTAATATATTACCTGTCTTATTACATGCAAAGCAAGATATGTTAAACCTTTATTTGTTATAATTTTGATGATGGAATTGTTTATTGATTTCATAAAATATTCTCTAATTTATTTTTTATTTGGGGTTTTCATAAACTGTGAGCCATAATCAGAGAGACGCGTCTTGCTGGTGCAGGAATGCTGCTGCTGCACACAGTGACGGACACTGGCTGATTTATGGTTCCGCGTTGCACCAACGCAGAGCTTACGGGGTAGGATACGCGGGAGCGCGAACGTACGGTGCGCGTCGCCGCGTAACATCATGCAGCCACTTCTCGGCGAACACACATTTTCTGTTTCTATCCACGGGTAGTGGTTCAGTTTGGTGTCTCTTTGTAGTTGGTGGTGGTGGAACGCCAAAATAATTACTTAATGGCGCTTGCTTCTTGGACATGTCGGGGTTTGTTCAGTAAAGCTGATCCTACCTCTCTCCCTGCGCAACCCACCGCAGCAGCAGACGCGCTGTGATTGGCCAGCCCAGTACCAACTTTGAGTGGCTGTTCTGGGGAAAAGCTCTCCCAATAGATGTTTTAATATTAGTATTCTGGTCTGGCCACAACCAATAATATGAGCCCCAGCTGTTGGTACGCAAAAGCGCTTCTCAGCACTAGATTGACAGCGCACTGTGGATTTTGACGGCGCATGCGCTCTGGCGGCCCACTTATGTGCAGCCCTGTTTATATTCATCTACAAGTATGATCTTTGCATGGGCTAAGTATTTAGCTTAGCTTTGGAGCATCGGAGCTAAGCTGAGCACCGGAGCTATACATTTTTATTCTATTTATGGTTTCAGATCCTCCAAGCACCTGGAGCTGTTCAACGACACCTTCAGAAGACGCACGGTCCTTCCTTGAGCCAGCAATAGTGCATAAATGTTATTTATATACAACTTATGTTTTTATTTTTTTAACAATAAAGTTGCCATTTGTGAAAAATCAGTGTTGTGATTTCTTTACAGTTAACATGATTCATTTGTCTTGTAACATAAGAAATGAAATGATGAATCGGAGTAAATAACTGTGGCGTACCTGTTTAGAATTCAATTAAATCTTCCTGTGTGAATTAGTGTGAAGACGAGGTGACCCGGATCCCTCTTCAGGTGACTAAAGGCTGATTTATGGTTCTGCGTCACACCAACGCAGAGCCTACGGCGTAGGGTACGCGTCGATTTAACGCAGAACCGTAATTCAGGCTTAAAGGGAACCCTGCGTATTAAGACATGTAGGTCTTAAAAGATATATCTTGGTATCAATTATAACAATGTGATATAAAAAACCTTTTTGATGTCTTCGTTTTTATAAAATTTGAAAATATAATTTAACTCGTAGGTCGCCATTGTTGTTTACACCGCAATGCATTCTGGGTAGTGACGTCACACGGCTGCACCTGCTGGCCCCCGTACACTGTTTTGACTGTTCAACGAGATAATCCAGAGGATAAACATGTCATCTGTTCAGCCATTTCAATTTGAACCCGAGCACAAGGTCAATGAGGAAGACAACACTGAAAACATATCTCAAAACGAGCCAAATGAAGACCAAAAAAGAAGGGGTGAGGCGAGAGTGGGACAAAATCCCAGCAACTGCGTCTCAATGCAAACAGAGGAGGAGAGCGTTTGCTGTCAAGAGCTCGTGTTTTTGTCAGCAGCTGTTCACTTTAAGCTATTATGTGATAAAACGTATTCCAATATCAATAATTTTGGAGATTATTAGCATCCACCGCTGTCCGGCGTAGGGTACGCGTCGATTTAACGCAGAACCGTAATTCAGGCTTAAGATCCGTTTACACCGTGTCATAACTGCATGCGAGCGTCCGACTATCGCGTCGAGCTGCGTGACATCAGACGCTCTCTGTCCACACTGAAACCGTTAAACTCGCAGCCAGTTAGGACAGTCCAATACAGAAAAAATAAACCAATGGAATTGATTTTGTCGCCGAAGCTCCCTCGCATGGGACACGCTTTGTGTACGCAGAAGGCTCTTCTGCCCGGAGCGAGGCTTTGTTCCCTCCCCTGCTACACGTCATTCAGGCAGCCAATCAGCACAGAGCCTCATTATCATAGCCCCCCCTCCCCTTAGAATCCCTCACAGAAAATGAGGTTAGAAGCGGTAAAACTAGAGACATGGCCCACAGGCTGAATTTCTGTTTTATGTAGAACAAACAAGCTTTAGATTGTTTTTAAGACATTCAAGGCCTGTTTAAAATATACATTAAATGCCATGATAGGTCCCCTTTAAGCAACAAGGAAGACTTTAGTCAGCACTTACGAAAGTGACGACGATGAAAAACAGCAAATTCCACCAGGAATGAGCGTCCATCACGAGATACATTATATCTGACCAGCCTTCGAGTGTGACAACCTGGAGGGAAATAAACGCATCGAGCAATAAAGGTAACGTACTGGAAGCAATGATGGCGTACTTAGCTTTACACACAATCGGCTGACAGAGAAACATATCGATTTCCTACCTGAAACATGGTGAGCATTGCAGGCAGATAGCTGTCAAAGCTCACATGTCCCAGGAAAGGGTTGGGGCCATCGGGGCGACACACGTTGTAGTAGGCGTTGATGTTAAAACAGCCGCTGCCGTTGGCTCCAGCTGCTGCAGTGCTTGCCCAATCTGCAGGTGATCCTTGCAGGTGATGGGGAGGAGCGAGAGAACAGACTTTGCCATCATCGTAGTAGGGTGGAATGTCACTGCAGCGGCGCATCCCTCCGGAGTTGTCAGGAGAACAGATGAACGGGTATTTGGGTCCAATGGAGTAGTAGGCTGGGCTCAGAGACACGTTTCTGGATTTGAAACATGAAGATGACAGCACACACAATAAATTCTATAAATTATTTCACAGATGAAGTCACAAGAGTCTGTTGCTGGAAGTGCTTTCTGTTGTTTAAGCTTAAGTATATTCAAATTAGTGACAAACCAAAACTTCTAGTAAATTGTAGAATAGTTTTATACTACAAGGCTCGTTAGATAAGCACTTATCATCAAAATAACTTTGCGGTCCTCCCGAGGTTAGCGAACTGCGTGATTAACTGGTGCAATGTAGAAGCTAAAAACACTGATTTGAAAATGACAAAAGAGAAATTGTACAAAGATGGCATACACCTGCCAGAAAAGTTCTTTGTGACTATAGCAGAAAAAAAATCACGGCAGATTTTAAAGCATTGTGAAAGACTGAAGAGGAACTGTTGAATGAAACATGGCAAAGCAATTATCTATAGACTAAAAAATACATACAATATTTAACATATAAATCAATAATTTGAACAGCAGAGTTAACTGTCAGTGCAGACTAGGACCAGGCAGAAAATACTGAAGAGTGGACCAAACCGTACTCACGTGAGGACGCCTTCCTGGGGGAAGCAGCGGTGACTGAGCTCTCCTCTCCACAGCCCGATTCCAGCCACAGCAAACACGTTAATGAGCAAGAACAGCATGATGATGCTGTACATCAAACTGGGGAGGACTCTCAGGAGTTTGGAAACCATATCTTTGGTTGCTATACAGAGGGACATAAGAAAACACACTCTTAACACATAATGGACACATGAAACTCCCCCATCTCTGGGATTTGAACACTTCTAAGCATTTATTATCAACTAACAGTTAAATTTAACCTCCTTTTAAAATTGACCTTCCAGTTTAGTTGCTGAGAAGCAGTTGTCTGCAGAACACACTCATATTCATACACTGGACTGGATGTTTTGAACCACAGATTTAATCTCTGCCTCCTCTCATCTCTAACGTTCTGCTCTCCAGCCTCAGTAAAATAGCAATGTGGCTCATCGGTCACTTCCCTACCAGGTGTAGCTTCTGGATGGATAAGATGTTCAAACAAAGGCTGTTCTCCCAGATATACTTTCAATTGGTCTGTCTTGAAAATCAATAACAGAAAAAAGGAGACTGTTTTTTTTTAAACAATTCTTGTAAACATTTGAACAAATCAACTTACTTGGAAATCTGAGGAGAAGTTTGAATGGCTTGAGTGCCTGACAGAGTTGGCGATGGAGGCCCAAACCCGAAACGATGACATCTACCATCCTAAAAAGACAGTTGCAGACAGAAACAAGATAACCACGTTAACTTTGTGGTCTTGTGATTTCTCTGATTTGAGCTGAATCATTTTCATTTTGTGCTGAGTTTGAATGGAGGAAAATACAAAGTTCGTGTGACACAAAGAAGGATCCTTACTCTAGAGAGCACAGGAAGATGTTAAATCGGTTCCAGTTGTTACTCAGGTAACTCTTTGGTTGACCAAAGACACCTTGGGCCACCATCTTCATGAGAATTTCCAGGAGGAAAAACCCCAATATGTAAGAATCCACTACCTGGTCAGATACAGTTACAAATTTCTACATTTACACACATGGCAAAAGAAGACTCAACATAATGTACATGTATTTTATATATAAAAGTTCATAATAATAATAATAATGCTGGTCACAACTGTGGATTTGCATATTCCAGTGATGATGCAGACTTCACACTAACCTCCAGGTTGAGGTGGTTCTTTACACAAGGATTGTACCAGAGTTCGAACAAAGTTCTCACCAAAAGAACCACCACTGACATCAACTCCAGGCACGTGGAAGATGTATGTTAAGGTCAAAACACATTCAGGCTGCACAAATCATTATTACAGACTAGAGCCTTACATACGAGATGTACTTAAAGCAGATTTTAGTTTCTTCTTAAAATCACAAATGATTTCCCTAAAGACAAATGGATAGTAACTTGTATCCACTGAAGGTAAAACCCCCTGTTAATACGAATCATTGCGTTAACCAGTTGTTAGCCAAATATATCTCCAACAGTGGGAAAGGATATTTGTTACAGACCAGCTTTAGGCACAACGAACGAAGCCAGTTGGTCTGTTTTAACACAAAAAAAGATCGAGCGGGCAGGTCCGGGTACGGCAGCTCCTCAGCCCTGGCTTCTTCGTCTTCCCGGGGCCCCGGGGAGACACGTCCGGCTCCATCAGGAGTCGACTCCATGCTTTGCATCTCAATGTCAGTCATTTTAAACAAAAACTGTGTGGAGTTGGACAGAAAATAAGGGGAGAGAGGAGTCAGAATCATAAACACGGGACATGATGTTGGAACTGTCCATTGTGCCAATAGATGGTATGCACTCACATGAGATTTGCCTGGATGTTAAGAGTGGCATGGGAGATAATCTAAGATTATCTCTAAGAGTGGGGGGGGGGGTAGTATGCCCCTGAATCAGGGGGTGTTTCGGCCTTTAAACAGAAGAAAAAAACGAAGTTAGTAAGGTCCATGGATAGATGGACATAGCATCGCCACTATAGGGGAAGAAAGAAAACCGTCTTTCATTTTATTTCAGGACAGTAAAAGCCTTGCAGTGCATGGAAATGTGTGTAGGGTACATAAATCATTTTAAATATTTGGAATAAAGCAGTAATTCAAACTTTTTATGATTCTACATATACACAATTACAAAGCTCCTGTGGGCTGTCGTCAAAGAGGGTCACGCTGAAAATCACAACAACATTTTGTCACAATTAGCTCTCAATAATGCTTAAAAAAGTTGTATTCATTTTTTGAAAGTCCCTTTTTAACCGCGGTTGAATTGGTTTGATATTGGATATTGGATATTATGAATTCAACACCCATAAAACTTGTGATACATACCACTGATTTTGGTCAAACCACTTGTGATGTGTTCATGGTCATTTAGACTATATATCACAAAACAGTAATTATTATAAAATCATATGGGCTGATTTAATGTGGTTTAATGAATTCAACACCCATAAAACTTGTGATACATACCACTGATTTTGGTCATATTGCTTGTGATGTGTTCATGGTCATCTAGACTATATATCACAAGAGAGTAATTATTATAAAATCATATTATGGGCTGATTTAATGAGGTTCAATGAAAACAATCGGTGTTATGTATCACAAGTTTTATGGGTGTTGAATTCATTAAACCACATTAAATCAGCCCATATATATGATTTTTAAATCAGCCCATATATATGATTTTTTAATAATTACTGTTTTGTGATATATAGTCTAGATGACCATGAACACATCACAAGTGGTTTGACCAAAATCAGTGGTATGTATCACAAGTTTTACGGGTGTTGAATTCATAATATCCAATATCAAACCAATTCAACCGCGGTCCCTTTTTAGCACATTTCCAACAATATTTGTTGAATGAAAAATGAACATATTGTGGAAGTCGTGAAAATAGATGAGCGACAACTTCTCACGGTGCGGACACAGAAGCGCGTGTCCCTTTATTAAATCCACCGGTTAACTGAACAGCAAACGTTAAGACGCTTCTCACACAGAACTAACTGACTCCAAAAACGTCACCGTACTTAGAAGTTACACATTAAACACATATATTAAAACCTGAATAAACACTGTATGGTAATGCTGTGACTACCGTAACATCTCTAAGCAGGTGAATTATGTACACATCACATGAATGACAAAAGGTACTACAATATGAACATATAGTATATAGGCCTACTTGTAACTAGGCAACAATCTGTTTAGTTTCGACCCAAAGCCTCCTTAACCTTCTGGGTTAAGGAGGCTGACTCCACCTCCACCTTTAAAACTAAACTTAAAACCTTTCTGTTTAGTAAAGCCTATAGTTAGTGTTTAGTAAACCTCTAGCTGGTGTTGGTAAATCTCTAGGTAGTGTAAACTTTAGTGTGTCAGAGTCGCTCCTGTAGTTTCTTGTGCTGGCCCCCCCTTCTCCTCCCTTTTCTCTCTTTTGTCCATGTTGCAGCATCCTTTGCCGGACACCGGAACCTGCAGGTGGTCGTGGGTGGCTTGTAGCTTGCATTACGGAGCACAAGTCTTTCCCTGACCCTGCACCCCAACCTGGGACTTGCTGATTGGGCCGGAGCTTCGGGAGCTGTGTGCTGGCCTGCGGTCCCCACCCCTGGTCATCCCGTTGCTGCCCCCCCCTTCTCCTCCCTTTTCTCTCTTTTGTCCTGCAGGTGGCCGTGGGTGGCTTGTAGCTTGCATTACGGAGCACAAGTCTTTTCCTGACCCTGCACCCCAACCTGGGACTTGCTGATTGGGCCGGAGCTTCGGGAGCTGTGTGCTGGCCTGCGGTCCCCACCCCCGGTCATCCCGTTGCTGCTTCCACCTGCCTGCTGTGCTGTTGCCGTCCCTGACCCACCAGTCTGGCCCTCGGCAGGAGGGTCCCCCCTGATGAGCCTGGTCCTGCTCAAGGTTTCTTCCCTCCTAAAGGGGAGTTTTTCCTTGCCACTGTTTGGCTTAAGGTTTTTCTCCCACTAGGGGAGTTTTTTACCTGCCATTGTTTATGTAATATCTGCTCGGGGGTCATGTTCTGGGTATGGGTCTCTGTAAAGCGTCTAGAGACAACTCTGTTGTATTAGACGCTATATAAATAAAATTGAATTGAAATTGAATTGAATTTAGATTTAGAACTAAGATTTAAAATGTAGCGTTTATGTTTAACATTTAGTAATAAAATTCAACTATTTAATATATTTCTAAGTAAACAAATATTGTTGTGAATCTGCTGTTGTGAAAAAAATACTTTCAAAAATTCCCGTTTTTATAAACATCTTTTGAAGTTAAACGTGATAAAATCTTGTCAGCGCTTTACAAACTGAGCCCCATAGGTTCCAACAGTTCAATGTGGTGTTGGTTTTTTTTTTCAAATTTAAAATCCAAAAGAATAACTATTTCTCAACAAATGTAGAAACCTTTTTGGTATATTATGAGAGTGAAATGTTCACCTCCTTCAGTACTACAATCAAGCCACATTTAAAGCATTGACACCTGTAATAAATGTTTAGCAACTTTACTGTGCTCTGCAATTCTTGTAACAAAAGCTGCACATCTGTACGGAGCCCCTAAAGGGACACGGATTTATTTATTTTTTTATAATGAGTTTTAAGCGTGCGCGTGAAACCTTTACGCGCGCGCGTAAAACCTTTAAGTGAGCACGTAAAGTTGTTTACTTGCAAGCAAAGTGGTAATGTCCTTATAATGGAGTCCCAGGTTAAAATATAGCTCAGCTAAATCCTGTAATGTTATTTCCATTCATAAACAGAGCAGGGCGCAACTGGAGGGTCTCCTGTTCCAGCAAAACTCCCATGTACTTGTTTTTACGCGCTCATGTAGAACAACTTTTAGGCGCTCACTTATAAGTTTTGCGAGAGCGCGTGAAACTTTTTAGTGAGTGCATAAACGTTTTACGTGCTCACGTAAACAACTTTACGTGCTCACTTAAAGGTTTTACGCGCGCGCGTAAAGGTTTCACGTGCACGCTTAAAACTCATACATAAAAAAAAAAAATCCGTGTCCCTTTAGGGGCTCCGTACATCTGCATGCTGACAGGTAAATTGATCATTACAGCCTCATGAAAAAAAAAAATTATGTCAACAGGTATTAAAATAAACACATCCGACACAAAGTCATACGTCAAAAATGGTAATAAATGTTGCTTCACAAAATATATACATTATTTAAACACTTACCAGAGAAAAACACCTCTTCTGTTTAACTGTAGTAATATTCACACTTAAAATAAATGAAAGCACAAAACCAAACTGTTTTCAAATGTAGTAACTAAGTATGAAGTATTTAGCCTCTGTCCAAATGTAGAACTGAAAAAAACTGAATCTGAGCGTTGAATCTCTAGTTTGAAAATAAACAGGTAGTAGCAGTATTTATTCTGACGACCGGAAAAATAAAAAACAACAGCTTTCACTGTTCATGTTCAAACATTCTGTCAAGCTTCGCACAATTTATTTACATTTAAAGCAGCCATGTCACGTGCCCATGTAAACCCTACGTGATACAGGAGTAGAACATTTTAGGTCTATAATTTTCAGCAAAAACTTTCCACAGACTTTTTACTGAAGTTTTATTGAGAGCATCATCGCCTTCTCAATAAAGGCTGATTTATGGTCCTCCGTTACACCAACGCAGAGCCTACGCCGTAGGGTACGTGGTGAATCTCACCGTACGGCGTAGGCTCTGCGTCGATTTAACGCAGAACCATGATTCATTCGTGATTCGCCATTGATACATTTAGGGACCGTCGGAATTCTGAAATTACGGATTATTTCTCAATCTTTTGCATGAGATTATTATGTAGATCAAGAAAGACTAGTCTTTGTATAAACTACTCAATTTTATGTATGTAAATAATACATTTTGCAAGTACAGTCAACTTAATTGTGTTAAATTTACTTTATTTATCAAAATTAGTTGCAAAAATTAAGTTGACTTTACTTGCAAATGAATTTTGTACATACTAAAAATTAAGTAGTTTATACAAAGACTAGTCTTTCTTGATCTACATAAAAATCTCATGCGAAAAAGTCCCACCATTTTTTTTTAAAGTAGATCAAGCAAGATATTTTTTACTCTTGTGTTGTACATAAAACAAATAAATCATTTTCATCTAAACGTTGGTCAATCTGCCCAATAGATTAAAATTGTTAAAGGAAAAGTAAATAGAACAAGATTATTGCTTGTTGTTTGTGTGTAAATGAAATGATTGCCTGGGATTACATAAATAGCCTACTGCTTGTTAAGGAAAAAATGCACAATGTCTTGTTTTTTGAACAAATGCAGATTAAGTTCAAAACTAGATGTATTCATGTAAAGCAACAAACTTCATTTTTAATTGTTAATATGATATCACAGATTTAAATATGTTATATTTACATGCGCTTAGATTGATTTTTTTCAGTGTACTGTTTACTACATTTGCACTCATTATTTATTACCCATTCCACCTCAGCTATAACTTGCAAATATATATATATATATATATATATATATATATATATATATATATATATATATATATATATATATATATATATATATATATATATATATATATATATCAAAGAGGGTCACGCTGAAAAACACAACAACATTTTGTCACAATTAGCTCTCAATAATGCTTAAAGAAGTTGTATTCATTTTTTGAAAGTCCCTTTTTAGCACATTTCCAACAATATTTGTTAACCTAGAAATAAACTAAATAGTTAAAAGTAAATAGTAATCTAAATGTTGCAACTTAATGTTAAATGTAAATATAAATCTTAACTTTAAATATAAATGTTTTAGGTGGAACTTAATATTTAGCCTATATGCAAATTCACCCTGAATTTAGTAACCGGATCAAAAAACAAATTGAAACCAATTTACAGGGAAAATTAACATATGGACCTACGTATATAGTATATAGGCCTACTTGTAACTAGGCAACAATCTGTTTAGTTTCGACCCAAACATTTACATTTAGGACTAAGATTTAAAATTTAGCACTTATGTTCTAACATTTAGTACGGAAGAGTATTAGGGCCACTTAAAAAAAAAAAAAAAGAATTCTGAGAAAAAAGTCAGAATTCTGACTTTAATCTCAGAATTCTGAGAAAAAAGTCAGAATTCTGGGCCACTTAAAAAATAATAAAAATAATTCAGAGAAAAAAGTCAGAATTCTGACTTTATTCTCAGAATTCTGACTTTAATCTCAGAATTCTGACTTTAATCTCAGAATTCTGAGAAAAAAGTCAGAATTCTGAGAAAAAAGTCAGAATTCTGAGAAAAAAGTCAGAATTCTGACTTTTTTCTCAGAAGAAAAAAAAAAAAAAAAAAGTCAGAATTCTGAGAAAAAAGTCAGAATTCTGACTTTTTTCTCAGAATTCTGAGATTAAAGTCAGAATTCTGACTTTTTTCTCAGAAAAAAAAAAAAAAAAAAAGTCAGAATTCTGACTTTAATCTCAGAATTCTGACTTTTTTTTTTTATTTTTACTTTTTTTTTTTTTTTTTGGGGGCAGCACGGTGGCTTAGTGGTTAGCACTGTTGCCTCACAGCAAGAAGGTCCCCTGTTCGACTCCCAGGCCGGGCAGGGGCCTTTCTGTGTGGAGTTTGCATGTTCTCCCCGTGCTTGCGTGGGTTCTCTCCGGGTACTCCGGCTTCCTCCCACAGTCCAAAAACATGCATATTAGGTTAATTGGTGATTCTAAATTGCCCGTAAGTGTGAGCGTGAGTGTGGTTGTGAGCATGGTTTGTGTGTTTATATGTGGCCCTGCCCCAAAAAAAAAAAAAAAAGTAAAAAAAAAAAAAAAAGTCAGAATTCTGAGATTAAAGTCAGAATTCTGACTTTTTTCTCAGAATTCTGACTTTTTTCTCAGAATTCTGAGATTAAAGTCAGAATTCTGACTTTTTTCTCAGAATTCTGACTTTTTTCTCAGAATTCTGAGATTAAAGTCAGAATTCTGACTTTTTTCTCAGAATTCTTTTTATTTTTTTTAAGTGGCCCAGAATTCTGACTTTTTTCTCAGAATTCTGAGATTAAAGTCAGAATTCTGACTTTTTTCTCAGAATTATTTTTTTTTTTTTTAAGTGGCCCTAATACTCTTCCGTACATTTAGTAATAAAATTCAACTATTTAATATATTTCTAAGTAAACAAATATTGTTGTGAATCTGCAAAAAAAAATACTTTCAAAAATTCCCGTTTCTCTAAACATCTTTTGAAGTTAAACGTGATAAAATCTTGTCAGCGCTTTACAAACTGAGCCCCATAGGTTCCAACAGTTCAATGTGGTGTTGTTTTTTTCAAATTTAAAATCCAAAAGAATAACTATTTCTCAACAAATGTAGAAACCTTTTTGGTATATTATGAGAGTGAAATGTTCACCTCCTTCAGTACTACAATCAAGCCACATTTAAAGCATTGACACCTGTAATAAATGTTTAGCAACTTTACTGTGTTCAGTATTTGAGGACATGCATTAATTCTTGTAACAAAAGCTGCACATCCACATGCTGACAGGTAAATTGATCGTTACAGCCTCATGAAAAAAAAATATATGTTAACAGGTATTAAAATAAACACATCCGACACAAAGTCATAGCTACGTCAAAAACTGTCCATGGTAATAAATGTTGCTTCACAAGATATACAAATTATGTAAACACTTACCAGAGAAAAACACCTCTTCTGTTTAACTGTAGTAATATTCACACTTAAAATAAATGAAAGCACAAAACCAAACTGTTTTCAAATGTAGTAACTAAGTATGAAGTATTTAGCCTCTGTCCAAATGTAGAACGGAAACAAACTGAATCTGAGCGTTGAATCTGTAGTTTGAAAATAAACAGGTAGTAGCAGTATTTATTCTGACGACCGGAAAAATAAAAAACAACAGCTTTCACTGTTCATGTTCAAACATTCTGTCAAGCTTCGCACAATTTATTTACATTTAAAGCAGCGGTGGCGGTGACGGTGGGAACCTGCTCTCCAGCCTTAGGTTAGACAAACAACAGCGCCTTACTTCTTTATTTGTGCTATTTAACGCAAATAATAATTTCAAATAAGGGAAAAAAAGTCCCCCAATGATTCATCAGTCTGCACCTTCAACAGGACTTTGTGAGTCTCTCACACCCTCGTGGAGGAATGATGGGAATTCAAAAGACAAAAAGTGTTTCACAATTACAGGCAAATGTATTTCTGGCTGCACAAATACAGACTTTTAAAACCTGATGCATGAACAAAATTCTGAAAGGACAAAATTAATGTCTGGCTGTGAAGGAATAAAGTCAGGCACAGAAAAGGGTTGGGAAAGTTTCCCCTGAAGGTTATAGTTCCTCCCAGCTGCAGCTGAAAACCTCCAAAATGAGAGTATAAGCCTTGTGAATAATCTGTGGGACGATCTATCGGTGAAATTAAAATCTGCTCACACACTCTTTATGTCTGTTTCAGGATGACACATGGGAGGCGTTGATGCCCACTGGAGCACAGTAATGTTCCTTCAGCCTGGAAATGTCAAAAAGAGGAGAACTAGAGGTCAGAGCATCTTACAGTCTGTGCACGTCTGTCCACCAAAGGCCTGTTACGCTTCAACCAGAAATGAAGACAACAAAACTGCTGGTGAAGAAACACGTGTGTCACATGGTGTGTGTGTGAGTGGAGACCCAAATCCTGATCACTGCACATGTGAAAACCTTCTCACCAAAAATAAAACGTGTCATTCCCACGCTAAACATCCCTTCTTCCTGGTCCTGGTTTGAGCTTTTAACTGAACTCACATTAAAGCTTTGGCTGAAGGTTTAAGTTTTTTTTAGGTGAGTTTTTTTTTAAAATAGTAAACATTTCAGAATTCTTTACCTCAACAGCATCCAGACTCACATCTTGCATGCCCACAGCTTGGGTTATTTCCACAGTGGGACTTCTTCACAATAAACTGAACTTTCCTACTTTTTGAGGGGATTTTGTTTTGTATTTTATTTATATTATAGTCTTAGTGTTTACTATTATGCCGTTATGCAATCTACAGTCGTGTGATGAGAGAGTCTACATTCTTTCAGCTGTAAAGTTTTATGTACTATGACAAAATGTTAAAAGATCTGGTTCCAGCAGAGCTTCATTTGTAGTAAATAAAACCTCGGATGAATAAATTATCCTGAAATGAGTTTGTTTATAAAAACTAATCCAAGATGTTCTTTCCGTTTACTGTTGTGGAGTCTTATTTGAAGCCTTATATGAAGCCTTATTTATATATATTATTTATTTTTGCAGCTTTACTATTCAGAGAGGACAGATTCTTGGCAGGTACGTCGTCTAGTTGTTCTCTGGGTCCACATATCTGTAAGAGAAACACATTTAATATGGTTAATGGTTTTATCTGGAACGTGTTTCCCCCTCCCTTCCGTTTGTCGTTGCAGTGCAGTTATTCCTCCAGCAGATGGCGACATTTCCTCCGAATCGGCCGCCCCCGCGTCCCCACACAGAGTAGAATGGCCAGCTACCTTTGTGGAGTGGGGAACATCCTCTTCTAGTTATATGGTCATCTACAACTCTGGCTCTAATTACAATGCCCTCTAGTGACCTTATACTGTAGCAACTCACTTAATTGCAGTTTCCGTTAACTATAATATACCTGGTTGGAAGGTAGCCTATAATGTCAATTCATCTCCCAGTAAAGAAAATATATTGAGTGGGAGTGTGCAGCTATGAGGATGTAAATGATCATGAAAACATTGCAACTAAAAAGAAGAGAACCTTCAACTTGTAGGTGCATGTGATGATCATTGGGGGATTTTTTTTTTCCTTAGCCTATTTGAAATTATTATTTGCGTTAAATAGCACAAATAAAGAAGTAAGGCGCTGTTGTTTGTCTAACCTAAGGCTGGAGAGCAGGTTCCCACCGTCACACTTCACCCAGCGTTTGTCTGCGTGTCGCGAGCTCGTGGCAAATGAGGCACGAGTTCTTTTCCTTCTTAATTGTTGTCACACAGTTTGGAAAAGACGGACCCGTTTGCTTCACACTCTCTCGGTTCATCTTCGAAATAAAAACGTATTTAGATTTGTAAATGTTCTTTTTAAAAAGAACATTTAAAATCTAAATTTTTAAATGTCTGGTGCTCTGTACACAGTATTTTATTAAAAACAATTGTTTGATAAAATGATAAAAAATTTACATAGCGGTAACATTTAATGGTCTGTTTCATTTAATGATCATTTATTTAATTAAATCCGTTGACGTTAATTATGCAAAAGAAAAAGAAAAAAGTCCTAAATGATACTGAAATCCTTTGCAATTCATTTTACTCTATAAAATATCCATCAAGCAGAGGATTAAAACTAAATAGCCTATTGACTGTAAATCGTGTTATGCTGAATTAGATCGCATTCAGCTGCGAACTGGATTTTATTTGATTTGATTATTTACTACCCGTAAAGTCCCCCAAGATTAATCTTGTTTTAAATAAGTGCTACAAATAAAATGATGTGACCTGACAGGTCATAACACATAAAATGTTTCCACAACTTCATATAATTGTGACAGACTGTTGTAAAGAGGATTGCGTGTTGTAACTCCAGACCTCCTCCCGAATTCCTGATTGGTGATTTTTATTTAAATTTTTATTTTCTTGCCTATATTTCTGAAAAAAAATCAGGGGGGATGGTGGATTTTATCATATGGGGACAGATAATTTGTGCTGATTACAAATAATATAATATATTACAAATAATAGCACTGACCAAAACACCTGCAGAAATACTGCAGGAATGACATAGCAGCAGTTAAATGCAGCCTTCTGTAAGCTTTAAATATCCACTGGGCTTACATCTAATACATCAAAACACAACAATAAAAAACAGTTTTCTGAACTTATCAATATGACTCTGTCCTTCACAGGATAAGTAAAATGGATCACTGCAAAAACTCACAATCTTAACAAGAATATTTGTCTTATTTCTAGTTAAAAAAAATCTCATTACACTTAAGACTCATCATTGGAAAAAACTACAATTTTCACCTGTTTCAAGTAGATTTTCACTTAAAATAAGTAGAAACATCTGCCAGTGGAACAAGATTTCTTTGAGAAGATAAATCTTGTCCAACTGGCAGAATTTCCTACTTATTTCAAGTGAAAATTTACTTGAAACAAGTGAAAATTGTCAAATAAGTTATTTTTCTGGTGATGATTCTAAATGTTGAAATAGCAGTAAAACCACATTCATTGATGAAATGACATAAGGGATGGAAATGGGGGATGGCAGTTTTACAGGGGGGATGATTTTTGACCGTTTTTATTTCAGGGGATCCCCCCTCATCCCCCCTCAACTCGAGTACTGTTGCCCCCCAAACAAATAAATGTGTATTTCAAACTCGATAGTCTCAATAATGAATGACTCCCGCGCTGGAGTGGAGTGTGAGGAGAAATGCAGATGTGATGACGCAGCGACAGCCGTCACTTCACGCCTCGGCGCGTGCAGCTGCGCACACGTGGAGCCAGCTCGTGCCAGCAGCTCGTGCAGCCTCATCTGCATAAGTGACACACATCCGTGAAACAGCAGGGTGTCCAACACACGGTCGCGGGCGTGATTCCTCGCACCTTGTTGGAGCTGAGTCGTGTCCTCGGACGCGCTGGAGAACATCAGCTCGGACATCTGGACTGAGAGCTCCTCCAGTAATCACCCTCTCATTAGTCCTCCCAGCAGCACTGGGATGGGTTTCTCTCATCTATCAAGCCGGACATTTAATATGAGCACGTTTCGTGAGGTGGATTCTTGGAGATCAAACATGTGATCTGTGCGTAAAACAGCGCGGGTTTAACGATCAGGGACAGAAGGTGACTCCAACCAAACCGACACGAGTGTCCGTGGGAACTTGGTATTCACCTCTCTCTCCCAAACACTCTGATTTTCACACTCCAGGTAATAAAAGATGAGCAGAGCTCAACGCTCAATTTTCCCACGAGAAATTAAATCAGCGCTTATGGCTGGTGCGCATGCGCTACACGTTAACTAAATTAGAGCAGTTATTCTCATTTGAAATACTTTCATTTCCATCAGCATTTATAGGGCCATACTTTTTCTCCGTACATGTCAAGAGACAAAATCCATCGTTTTTACGCATTTCTCTCCAAAATAACCGAGCTTTAATCAGAATCTAAATTTAGAAAACAAACTGTATTTGAACTCTTGTCTCCACCAACAACTACTGGGATTGTTGCGCATGCGCGGGGACTCCCCCTCTCCTGCAGGCACACTTTGTGAAGGATGTATGAAGTTTAGCGGGTAATAAAGGGGGGATGAAGCGTCGCGCTCCGCATTCCCACGACGAGAAAGAGCCGCAGGACACGTTCCCACTGTCACACTAACTAACCAGCATTTGTACCAGCTCATGGCAAATGTGCAGCACCCAGACTTTTGTTTTCTCCCTCCTTCTTCTTAATTGTTGTCACCTACTTTGGAAAAGCTGTTGCCATTTGTTACACACGCCATGGTTAATCAAACACCAGCAATTGCTGCCATATCAACCTGGGAAAGTTAAGGAAACTGAAAGATCATTGACAAGTGGAAAATAATTAAATCAGTTCTTTTCTTTGAGAAGATGTTCCAGCAGTTCATCTGCATGACAATGTGTCCAATGTTCAGGAAGACAAAATCTATAAGCGTGCATAAAAAGTTGACTTATTACAATAGCAGCAGTCAAAGATGCCTACTGTTTTGGCTTTGTTTTGGGGCAAATATACAGAGCCAGCAAATCTGCAATAGGCGTGATGTGAAGCAACAGGATGAAAGCTGTTTCTTACAATACAGATTATGCAATTCTTCCAAAATTAATTTAATTCAGTTGCCCCAAACCATGTAGGGAAATATGTTGTGGTCTGATGTAAAGGCTGAAGAAGTTTGGTGCAAAGCCAGAACAGAGTTATGCTCTGGTACTGCTTCTCCAGCTGGAGCAGGAGTCCTCGTAAAGGGATGATCAGATGAAGAGCTCTGAAGAGATTCAAATCCAACATGACAATGTTGGATTTGACATATGCTCAGCTGTTTGTTTGTTTTTTCTCTCTTGCAGATTCCAAAGGTTTGTGTGCCCGTTGTGTTTTCTTGTGTTTCTCTCATTTCAGACTTGCACAAGATGCCCCCCGCTCCTATCACCCTCAAATATATGTAGAATAAAATAAAATAAGCTGCATACAATGATGAGAAAACTGGCTGATAGGCTTATGGCTTGTTGATACTGCACATCTGAGTATTTATTTAAAAAAAGACATGACAATGATTCAAAGTACACACTAGAAGTGGCTTGGAAGTCAGTCTTCCTCAATCCTCTTAAAAACCTATGGCCTTTTGAATTTTTTTGTTGGAATTATATATATATATATATATATAAATATATATATATATATATATATATATATATATATATATATATATATATATATATATATATATATATATATATATATATATATATATATATATACATTTTGTAAATGCTCACCTACCAAAGGCACCCAAATCAGACCTTAATTAAATCACACAACGAATGACTGGCTTCTTTATAAACGCAGTTTCTTTCAGGGTTTATTACTTTTATGTTCCTTTAAAGACAAATGCTGTACAGCCTTTCACTGGCACGCGTCATGAA
This sequence comes from Cololabis saira, assembly GCF_033807715.1. Lineage (NCBI taxonomy): Eukaryota > Metazoa > Chordata > Actinopteri > Beloniformes > Belonidae > Cololabis > Cololabis saira. The sequence goes on along the minus strand of NC_084589.1, from coordinate 38,482,619 downwards.
CACAGACTTTAGACGAGACTTAAACCAACACACTGCTCTGTCAAAATGTGAGCAATGTGAAACCATGAATTCAAAATTCAGTCATCTTGAGTCACGCGATCGTCGGTGCACCGACGATCGAAATCTAATCAATTTATTTAGGAGATAAACTAATTACGACCAGAAGTTTGATTTCAGCTGCTGGAGGAAAAAGTTTTCCCACGAGGCCTAGACACATTTAGTCGGGAGAAGAGCTGAAGCTTCCCAAGTGCGATCCGCGATGCGTCATTAACATTCCAGCTCTCACCAGAGTGCGTAAAGTGCGCGCGTGTGTGTGTGAAAAATGCTAAGTTACCGCAGTTCCAACAGATAATAAAAGCGCAAACAAGAGCTTCTGGCTCGTTTTCCCACGAGAAAGAGGGAGCACGAAGTCTCCCGTGGGACTGACCGGTCAGCTGGAGATTCAAATTAAAATCCTTCATTTACGCGCCGATGTCGTGCCAAAAAGTGATTCCCTACCAGAATGTGATTTCTTCTGGCCGCGGGAGCGCGCACAGCAGAAATTCAGACATTCAGATTATGAAGCTCAAGAATGAGATGAAGTCATATTTAGGCTGAAAAAAATGTTCATTAACTGTATTAACTGTATACCTTCAATCAATTTTTGGCAGGTGAAAATGCCTATTTTGTGTTGTATTGGTCCTTTAAAAGAGTTAAAAGCAATCCTGTGAGCTCTAGTGTTTATATTATGAAGCTCAAGAATGAGATCAAATCATATTTAGGCAGAAACAACCTTTCATTAACTGTATTTGGCCTTCAATCAATTTTTGGCAGGTAAAAAGACCCATTTTCAGGGGAGAAATCAGATTCTGGCAGGCAATCACTTTTTGGCACGACACCGGACGTTACCTGCTCTTTTAATTTCAGTTCAACCACAAACCTGATGTGTAAATAAAAACCAGAATCTTCTTTCAATGTAGCATCTATCTTTATATCCCTTTTGTCCTATTTAATCCACATTATATATAATCTGAGCTCCGCGTGGGTGTGAAATGTCACTCAGATATTTATTTGGGTGAATGAATTTCTGGAGCAGAACAAGGGCCATCAGATCTCTGTTGCAGCTGCAGGACAAACAAACATCTGCCGTGGGAGAGAAGTTCAAAGAGCAGCAGGAGGTGTGATGGTGTGAAGACACGTTTGCGCTTCCTGCTCAGACACCGGACACGCGCGGAAAACAAACGCTCCTTGATCCGAGTGACGGCCGATTACCATGGACACAAAGCAGGACAAGTGTTGGAGAATCCTCTGATCTGTGGCTTCATCTGCTCACGTGGCTGACGTCCAGTTTCTCTGGCTTCAAAATACTTCAACCCAACTTTTTAAACTGACTTTAAAAGTAAAAATGATGAAGTAAAACGCAGAAATACCTTCAATCTAGAATGAGTCATTGAACTCGTGGAAATGTATAACGTTTTGTAGAGACATAAAGTTAGAAAGTGTTACTTAAAGCTCAGAAATACCTCAGACTTAAAATGCCAATGTTAAAATCTTAAATAGATACGTTTTAACAGACTTTCTGATTTTATGAGCTCAGACTTGATAAATATCCCAAATTCAGACCATTTTTAGACTTTTAGGCCTTTTTTCCTTAACCCTTTACATCTCTATCCTACCCCAAATACATATATTTTTACTTAAAATTACCATATTCCACCATTAAATATATACAGAAGAAAATCCTTGGTAATTACGAATTTGATCTTTAAATCTCAGCATTTACTGTAATAAGATAATCAGTTTGATTAACCAACTTGCTCTGGGCAACATTTATAAAATCAGTCCTTCCTTGTTATTGGTGCTATTATTACTCACAAAAGTTGTGCCGTTTTTCTGTTTCTAACAGTTTGGTTGTAGGTGGAGATTGTGTTGCTGGATAACTGAACTCAGTGTTGGAACCATGAACCACAAACTTACCATAAAACAAGAGCACAGTGTTATTAAATGGACTGGGACACATCTAGAAGCAGGTAATAAGGTGCAAGGCGACCACATTAGCAGATGTGTTTGTTGTTGAAACGGTTTTTCAAATGTTGGTTTTGGAGAGAGGGCTCCTCTCATCTCTGATCCTTCAACACTCCAGCCTGCTTTCAGCTCTGTTTATGGGCTGTATCATCTCCCTTTCTTCCCTTGCTTTAATCTTCTTAAAACAACGTGTGAAAGAGGTTCTCTGCTTTGTCTTTGAAGCGAGAAGCGCTGCTGAGCTCTCTGACTTTAAAGTCAGACTTCACACCTGGAGGATGTCGCCCAGCAGGAGCTCTGTCTGTTCCAGACTAAAGAGAGCTGTCACTGCTCCGGCGAGGCCTCCGGATCACCAAATAACCTGGAAATAAATCACCAGAGACGCCTTTTCTATTTTAACAGAAGTTTTATTGCTTTCTTTATATATATAAAAAGAATACTTCTCACCATAGGGAGACGGCCAGAATAAATTAGTGTGCAAAACAAGAAAAAGACAACAAATACATGAAAATCTTTCGGCAGGACACAAGTCACACAGATAATTATGAGGAGGATCTCTCAGAGTTAAACCCTGAGGAACCTCACATGGAAATGTGACGGATGGATACATCTTTTATCATCCACCTCCACATCACACTCTTTCATCATTGCAGCAGATTTAAGGGGGGGAGGGCTAAATCCCCCCCAGCTCAGAGATTTCACCTCTTCCTTTGCTCTTTGGCTCATGTGACCAGTCTGAGACCAAGTCGCTGACTGAGCTCAATCAAAGTCAATCATCAAACATATACACAGCACATGTACAAGCAAGCATTTCTACATTATTTACAGGCTTTGGCGCTGTGAGCTTTCAGGAAATAAATAATCGGTCATGGCATCACTGGATATTGATGACTTGTTACATATTGACAGTTCTGAGGGGTCAATCGACAGCGCTCAAGGCCACGGCCTCCACAATGTCTGGCTGAGCGGGGAGCTCTGGGGGGACCCCTCTTTGCTCGACGGCCTCTCGGCCCTCGTCTGCAGCTGACTCTGGGGCTGTGGGACTCTGGGAGAACTCTGCAGGACTGGGAGTTGGTAGGGGTGAGGAACGCCGCCGCGCAGCCCGAACACTTGCGTTTGCAGTCGGCTCTTCTGCCTCAGCATCCGGAGCAGGGACTTTGTGTACTGCAGGGAGCTGGAGGTCTGGCTCTGTGCAGCAGCCGGAGAATCTGGGAAGCGAACGGAGAAGGTTGCGTCCAGGGCCGGCCCGAGCCAGAGGCCCTTCCCTTCCGGGCCCAGGAACTGAGACGCTCGCCGCAGGCAGGTGGCGAAGCCGTCGTGGAAGGAGGAGTGTTTCTGGCCTCCGGCTCTTGTCTTGTGTTCGGTGGCAGTTTTCTGGAGGAAGACGACCGTGTGCTCCAGGATTTCAGCCTTCTCTACTCTGTGTTTAGGCCCAATCTGCAGGACAGCAGCAACACGAGTTAGTATGAGACCACAGAACATATAAAACAACACTGCTATCCTCTTTGGATAACAGGTGTTTTATGTTGCATAAAATACATTTGTATAACATAAGCATGCGTGGGTCTGTAATCCATTGAAAAAACTTGTTCAATTTACCTGTTGAGGCTCCTGCAGCAACATGGCCCTCAGATGCTCCATACTGCAATTCATCCTCTCCCTTCTGCGCTTCTCCACCTGGGATTTTATCAGCTACAAGAAAAAAGAACAGCCCGGATTAAGTAAACCAGTTGCTCACATGTAATCATTCTGATCAGTTGCAGAATGGTCACGCGGAATAATTGACGATACCTTTCTGCTGCTGGTGGCATCGTCCGTTTCTTGTAATATCTTCATGATCGCGGACTTTCCAACTCTCTGTCCAAATCCAGTAGTAGCTGCTTGCTTCACAGTCGGTGACTGATCTCTCTCGGGTCGCTGCAGCCTCTTTTACCTCGTCCCTGACCGTCTCCTCCCACTCCTCCCACCGGACCAGCGGCGGCCAATCTCTGCACACCGAGCTCCCCCTCCTCCTTCTTCTCCTCCTCCCTCTCCTCCTCCTCCTCCTCCTCCTCCTCCTCCTCCTTTTACAGCCTGCTTGGCCCTGCCTTCTCTTTAAACTTATACATTTATGGTTTACTTTAATTCTTTAAACTTACAATAGGTAGCCTATTAGTTTGGGGGAAAATAAAAGCTTTTGGATAGTTACCACCCTCAAACGCGTGCGTAAAACCCGTGCGTAAAACCACTAAAAACCGACGTTTAGAAGGTGGACCCCCCTCTTTTACACTCCTATATGGAGTTTTTGGTAATTTATTACCAAAGCCAGAGGCCAGGTCTACAATTGCATTTGCACGTGTGCTGTTTATTTGTTTTTATCTTTTAGGGCTCAGAATGACAGAACGTTTTAGATTTGCACAGATTCAGATTTGCGCGGATATAAAACATTCATAATACAACATTTTTAGGGACAGAAAGTTTAATTCGGTGTACTTGGTGATGCATTCATTATGTTTCCTGAAACCTTCTCTCTTTGATGCATTTTTGATCCTGGTTATATAATTATCAGCTCGCTTTAAGGTCCACATGTGAAGTTTTCACGCGGGTGCATGAACTATGCTGTGCAGATGTGAGTGGTTTTGCATGTCTGCCCACGTGCTGTTGAATGAATCCCTAAAACATTCACAAATGCATGGGCGCAATTTCCACTGGGGACAGGGGGGACATGTCCCCCCCACTTTTCAAAATCAGGTTTTTGTCCCCCCCACTTTTTACAGTATAAAAACTAACGGTAGGCTCAGCCTGTAATTGCAAATCATCAAGACACCATGTGCGAAGGTACTGACGGCACGGCAGCCCCGCTCTCCTTCCTCCCTCCTCCCCTCCCCTCTCCCAGCAGTGCTGCTCAAGGCTGATTTATGGTTCCGCGTTAAATCGACGCAGGCATACGGCATAGGGTACGCGGCGACGCGCAACGTACAGTGCGCGTAGGTTCTGCGTCGATTTAACGCGGGACCATAAATCAGCCTTCACAGACAGACAGCCAGGACGCGGCGCAGAAATGAAGAGGAGCCGGCAGCTCAGTTTAAAATCCATTTTTGCAGCGGGACAACAAAGCAGCTTACTTACAATTTATCCAAAACCTTGATTTGATTTGATGTATTTTATTTTTGTACATGTAAAAAAGAAACAACACTTCATGAGAAGTTTAAGAAAACAAAACAAAACAAGGAATTTCATCCTTCAAAACTTGATAAATTGATTTACATGTGACAAAAAAGGAGTAGGAAGAAGTGTAAACTTAAACCTTACTCAAGCAAATGTAACTGAGTACTACCCACCTCTGGTTATGTGTTGTATAGAGTATGGAAAGCATATTTTCTCTCTGCTGTTACTTCACTAACTGGCAGGGGAAAGCAGTAGCACTGTAGTGCAGGTAGGTTAATATGTTGTAAATGGTTAGGTGATTTTGGTTTGTTTATAAGGAAAGGAAGGAATGAACATGATTTATTTTCATATTTCATAGGAGAAATATGTGGAGACAGGCGCAAGTGAAGAGGTGCAGGCAGGCAGGAACCCAACCATGTTAGCCCAAAAGTGATTGTAGAACAGCATCTCAGCAACAAAACCTTAAGATCAAGAGAAGTGGTACTGTGAATTTCCTTGGCTCCATTATAAACAAGGAGGAGTCAATGGAATCCTATGTTTTTTCTGTGCCCAAGCTTTTGAAAATGAAAAATCAAGCCTGGCCAAGAATGCAGATCCAGCATTTTCCCAAAACGGGCAAAAAAAAAGTTAAAAAGTGCCAAAAAAAGTTAATGCATATTAAAATCGTTTGATCATTCGCATTCACACACACACACACCCACACACCCACACATAGTCTTACAAATAAAAGCCACACTGCACATCCACGCTACAGCTACACGCACAAATTTACCCATCCTACTTGTGTCCCCCCCACCTCTGAAACTAAAGTTTCGCCCTTGCACAAATGTGTCACATTAAGAAAACTATCCTCAATAATCCAACTATGATCAGGCATTTGTGAGACTTGGCTCATCGGATAGGTTATTTTCGTCTTTATGTTCCACCTTTTGTTCTTGTTTATTCTCCCACACTCGCTCTGGCGCGTGTGGACGCGTCCTTTGGCACCTCTGCAGTTCCGCAGGACGAGCCGCTTCAATGCGGAGCTCTGCGTTCACACCTGGGCGTCACAGTCGGACACGCGTGCCATTTGGGCCGCAGTCTCGTGCTGGCGACGCTTTTGTTCGACATTTGCCTTTGAAAACACCTTTGACACGCAGAGCACCGTGGGAAGCCGCAGGCCGCGGTTACGCACAGCTTTTCACTCCAACAGCTGAAGCTTCCCCCTCCTCCCCAACTGGAGATGCAGAAAACCTTCCACTCTCCAACAAAGCAGGACACGTGGGGGACAATTAGCAATGCTGATAATTAAAACATTGAGGATCATCAATGATTGCCGCTCAGGAAATGTCGGCACACGTGGAGCTATTTTACTAATAACGGTGTTACTCAGTGGCGTCAATTCAGTCGAAGCTAAGGTATGGCAAGGTTACGAGTCACAGAACTTAACTAGAGTATCAATCAACACGTCCAGCAAATACTCATCACAGAAGTCTATGGAGCTTATCTGTGTGGTCAAGAAAATTGGAACTTTTTAAAGTGCAGTCTCACTCACTGCAAAAACTCAAAATCTTACCAGGAATATTTGTCTTATTTCTAGTTAAAATGTCTCATTTTTAGTCAAAAAATCTCATTACACTTAAAACAAGAGTCATTACCAGAAAAATAACTTGTTATTTGACCATTTTCACCTGTTTCAAGTAAATTTTCACTTGAAATAAGTAGAAAAATCTGCCAGTGGGACAAGATTTATCTTCTCATTACAAGCAAAACAATCTTGTTCCATTGGCAGATTTTTCTACTTATTTTGAGTGAAAATCTACTTGAAACAGGTGAAAATGGTTGTTTTTGAGTCTTGTCTTAAATGTAATGAGATTAAAAAAAAAAAAATGAGACTAAAAATGAGACATTTTAACTAGAAATAAGACAAATATTCTTGTTAAGATTTTGAGTTTTTGCAGTGTATAATAACTAGTGAAATCGATCATGTACAATCATGTACAATTTGCATTTGTAGTTATTCCATAAATGTATTTAAAAAAACAAACATTTACATTTAACCCTTGAAGCAAAGGTGTGGCGGCTGCCATACCTTGCCATACCCAATTGACGCCCCTGGTGTTACTGAAAATAGTCCTATCTAATACTGCTGTGCCTTTCACTTTTTTTAAATTGTAGCCTATGGGTAATTCCTACTATTCGGTGCCATTTCATCCTGGCTTACTTTCTGCCAAAAATGTTTACATTCTCATGATTTTTTTATATAATCTGAAGGAGGGCTTTTTGAATTATAAGAAAAACATATTGGTCCAGCTCAGGATATTATGGCCTAATAATTTTTACCAAATTCTTTACATGTGACATAGGCCAAATGTCCACCCTGTTACGGGACATTCTCATGTTTATTACTTTGTTTATTAAGTGTTTTTAATACACAGTTATTATATGTTAATAAGAGCTGTCATTTGCCTATTTGCCTATTTACTGTACAGTGAGCGAAAATAACCGAATCAAATTCCATGTCTTGTTTGACCTGACTTGGCCAAATAAACATGATTCTGATTGTGATTCTACATGCTAAGTCCACAGTAATGGCCTCCAGTCAGTTTTCTTTCCTTTTTTTTCTTAATTTATTTCATTTTTAATGTAGAATGTGCATCTGTACTGAGGTTCTGACAAACAGGGCCTTATTTTATTATAATTTAAACATTTTAAGTCTAAAAAAAATGTAAAATTTCATGAAAGACAAAAGATAAATGGTAAATGGCTTACACTTATATAGCGCTTTCCAGCTGTACTCCTACAGCCCCAAAGCGCTTTACACTGCAAACATTCACCCACACACGCACACATTCACACACCGGTTGTCGGCGGAGCTGCCATACAACAACGGCGCTGGCCTGACAACCGGGAGCAACCGGGGGATTCAGTGTCTTGCCCAAGGACACTTTGGTGGACACAGGAGGAACTAGGGTTCGAACCACTGACCTTCAGGTTCATGGGCGACCGCTCTACCAACTGAGCCACCTTCCCCTTAAGATAATAAAAATACCATTCAGAGATTCTGATTTAAACATTTCCAGCACATCCACTTTGGACCAGAGGGCAGCACGGTGGCTTAGCGGTCGACACTGTCGCCTCACAGCAAGAAAATTCCTGGTTCGACTCCCGGGTCAGGCAGAAGTCTCTCTGTGAAGCTTTCCCTCATGTTGAGTGGGTTTTCTCCAGGTACACCGGCTTCCTCTCACAGTCCAAAAACTCAGAGGTAGATCGATGATTCTGAATCCCCCGTCTGATGTGGGTGGTTCTGTGACACAGGGGTGGACCGGAGACCCGTCCAGGGTTAATGAGCCGGGATCAGCTCCACCAGACCCCTGTGACCCTGTGAGAATGAATGTATTCAAAAGTAATAAGAAAAATATGAAGTTATTATCATTAACAATGATTGAGATGTTCTCTGATATATCAACAGGTTAAATTAACTACACTGTGAAATGGGCCTGGGGAGCTGATTATGTCTCCCTGAAGCCAGGAGCCTCCAGTCCAGCTGTTCCTTTTGTGCTCAAGACACACATGAGGACAAAGTTTGCTTTAGATATCGACCTGGATGAGGTCTCAGGGAGGTGCTAGATTTGTTTTATATGAATGAAAAGTTGCTTTTACTTTAATTCTGTACAAGTTTCCCTTGTACTTAATATTCCCACTTACATTTATCTAATCATGAGCAGATCTGTGCATCTTAACGTCCATCTGCATCAGCTAGTTTTATCTTTTAATTTGCACATCTGGTTAGAAAGTTTCTTTTCCAGAGACGTAGTTGTCTTGATTCTGGTATAAAGCACTTACAGTGGGGCAAAAAAGTATTTAGTCAGCCACTAATTGTGCAAGTTCTCCCACTTAAAAAGATGAGAGAGGCCTGTTATTTTCATCATAGTTACACTTCAACTATGAGAGACAGAATGGGGGGAAAGAATCCAAGAAATCATATAGGATTTTTACTGAATAAGTAAAATTCTCTCTCTAAAAATAAGTATTCGGTCACCTACAAACAAGCAAGATCTGTCTGGCTTTCACAGACCTGTAACTTCTTCTTTAAGAGGCTCCTCTGTCCTCCACTCGTTTTAACCGTGGGGTAGAAATGATCACAAGAACGGTGAGTAAAGATCCCAGAACCACATGGGGGGAACTAGTGAATGACCTGCAGAAAGCTGGGACCAAAGTAACAAAGGAACCATCAGTAACACACCGCCGCCAGGGATTCAGATCCTGCAGGGCCAGATGTTCCCCCTGCTGAAGCCAGTACATGTCCAGGCTTGTCTGAAGTTTGCTAGAGAGAATTTTGATTTATTTATGTTATATGTTCAGATGAAACCAAAATAGAACTTTTTGGTAGAAACACAACTTGTCGTGTTTGGAGGAGAAGGAAAGCCGAGTTGCATCCAAAGAACACCATGCTTACTGTGAAGCACGGGGGTGGAAACATCATGATTTGGGGATGTTTTTCTGCAAAGGGACCAGGACAACTGATCTGTGTAAGGGAAAGAATGAATGGGGCCATGTATCGTAGCTGGGTCCTTCAGCAATGACAATGATCCAAACACACCGCCCGGGCAACAAAGGAGTGGCTTTGTAAGAAACATTTCAAGGTCCTGGAGTGGCCTAGCCAGTCTCCAGATCTCAACCCCATAGAAAATCTTTGGAGGGAGTTGAAAATCTGTGTTGCCGAGCGACAGCCCCAAAACATCACTGCTCTAGAGGAGATCTGCACGGAGGAACGGACCAATCACTGCTCTAGAGGAGATCTGCACGGAGGAACGGGCCAAAATACCAGCAACAGTGTGTGAAAACCTTGTGAAGACTTACAGAAAACCTTTGACCTCTGTCATTGCCAACAAAGGGTACCGGTATATTTCATTTAGTCTCTTATAGATATTCCTGAGACAAAACAGCAACAGAGTCACCAGAACCTCCTCAAACCACAATTGCAAAATCGCGTGCAGGACAACTTTGGGACAGTCATCCTTCTCCTAGAGCAGTAAACTCTGGAACTCACTGCCATCAGAAATTAAATCGATCTCAGAGTTTAACATGTTCATCACCAAAACTAAAACCTGGTTAAAGAAAAATCTAAACTGCACTCGACTGTAAATAGTGTGTATATTTGTGTGGGAAGGTTTTATATCATGTAAATTAAATATTGCATTATTGTATTATTGAATTGAATGGTCTTTTTCATTGATGTATTTTTATATTGTACTGCAATGTTGTGGAAGAGCCCAACTGGGGACTGGAGTTGAGAATTAGCACTAGCTACAGTATAAAATCTACATGCATCGCATCAGCTGCAAGCTTGTATCTATGTTTGACTGCATTGTCCCTGTCAAATACATAAATACAAATATTACTGTGATGAAAATGACAGGCCTCTCTTATCTTTTTAAGTGGGAGAATTTCAGAGGTGTATAATCCAGGTGCAATAAAGTTCCAGCTCTTCTGCAGGTAAATGGTAGGTCCTCAGTGAAAACACCTGTTCTAAATGTACAGGCGGATCCAGAAACACAGCAGGGTTTTTACTTTATGGCATCTGGATTAAACACCTCTGCAAAAAACAACCAATTCCCATGTTGCAAACAGCAGAAATGGCTGTAGCATTGTCTTCACATGCTTCTTCAGAGTGTTGGAACAACTGCTGGACAGGGTTTTTACTTTATGGCACCTGGATTATACACCTTGCACAATTGGTGTCTGACTAAATACTTTTTTGCCCCACTGTATATCTGCAGTAACGGTGCAATGATCCATGGATCTGATCAGGTTGCATCGATACACAACCTCAGACAACACCCAGACTTTGTGGTGTTTGCAGAAACTGAATCGTCATCCTCTCACTCAACAGACGCAAGACGTGCAGCATCTGCTTGTGAATACAGAGTCTTTATTGTAAAAGAGGTAGAGAGAATACAGGTGTTTCACTGTACAGAAGTAAAAGACAGCACTGTTGATACACTCATTCAGACCGTTAAAGTGGATTCAGGCACGCTTCATTCGTCGTACGGGAAACACGAGCCCGGTACAAAACAGAAAAGAAAACAAAACAGAGAAACAAACACACAAGTCTTTGGATTTTTCTCTATTGCCCTCTCATTCACTGATGAAATCGCTTTCCGAGCTGTTAAAGAAAATAGTTGTAGCACTAAAAATAAAAGCAATAATATTAATAATAATAATAATAATAATAATAATGATATAGTGTGCTAAAAACAATAATGCAGCCCTGCCCCGCCCCTCATCCCTCCCCGCCTCAGTAACATGTCAAAGTAGTGGAAAACTCAACACTCCCATAATAAAACCACACCTGCATGCATGCAAACACACACACACACACAACACACACACACGCAGTCACACGCACACACACACCCGACCAACTGTGCACCCGGCTAATCCCACCAACGTAAGAATGACCGACGCTGAGCAGTTTCAAAAGAAAAAAGGACAATGTACATTTGAAATAACCCAACATCCAAAAACAACTGCAGCCAGGTGGGAAGTGTGGTTTCATTCTGTCTGTCTTGTCCGCCGTCAATCTTTCCATCGCTGTCGCTCTGTGCCAGTGGGCGGGGCCATCAGTCGGAGTTGTCTGATTGGTCGCTGTGGGGAGAAGCGCCGGACGGGGGCGAGTTTCGGCCCGGCCAGTTTCCGTTAGACTGGAGAAAGCAAGAAGAGGAGATAACATGTCACAACTTCCTCAGTTCTGGGGTCATTTCATAAAGAAAGGAGGTAAAAACACCCAGGATCTAATCAATTTAACCACATTCCTACAATTTGTGACACTACTTTGGAAGTAGAGGCATCACTGGTGATGACAGCAGCCTGTTTCACCAACAAACGGCATCATGGACCCAAATATCAGGATATCCAGACATTCATCATTCATTGTCTGTCACCATTGGGACAGACAATACAGTATTCTATTCATTCTATTCTAGCGGATATCCACGTGACCGTTTTTGTATCATTATTTTACAGATTTATTTGGCTTTTGTAAACCAGACTTACAGCTAAATTTATTCCTCAGGATATTATCATTTTATTGCCCCCTTAAACCGGGGCAACAACGAGACGGCACCGTCCTCGCTGGAGGCCACCAGTGTCACCAGCAGTGAGGCTTCAGGTCCTTCTGACCGTTAAAGGAAGACAAAATATCGCAGCACTAAACTTTAAATTCAGAGATGATCAGTCTGTTTAATACGCAGCTGCCTTCTGGCCGACCACAGTGTCGATCAACTGATTATTTGACGGTTGCTGGAGCATAAACAAGCAGCCAGCTGCAGAAATACTTCCTCTGCCACGTCAACAGTTTCAGTAAACACTTTGAGTAAACAGTAAAATCGAATATACTCAAGCGTGACTTGTACTGTGCTTGATTTGGCTAAACATTTTTGAGGAAAGACAAAGCGTTCTGACCAACTTTAACCAAACTTTTGATGCAGTAATGAAACCTGCCGCCTTTTAAAAAAGGAGTCTGATAATCCATCTGCAAAAGGCTCAAAAAAATTAACAGAATTCAATCCATCTATCCACAATGCCAAAACTTTTAATAGTTTATTAAAGCCTCTATTCCACAATAATACTTTGATTCATGTCGTACTAGACAAAAAAGTGCACCTCTAGTGGGACGATATGGTATTTCAAGACGTGCCACAGCTTCATCTAGCAGAAAAATGTCAGCATTCTTTGATCAACACAGCAGATCTAAATGCCCCCGTCTGGTCAGAAGAGGTACTGCTGTATCGAGCAGCTTCAAGGGAACAATTGTTCAGAATAAAAACCTCTTCTTTTACTTTTTTAAAGTCGTTAATGGTTTTAAGACCTTCGTGGGATTCAGTACAATCACAGCGTACCTGCACTCCCAGTTGGTAGGCAGACTGCTCGCCGTTCACGGGTGGACCGCCGAGGAATATGTCAGCCGACCCAGACAGTGAGAAGGACCCGGATCCTGCAAAACAAACAGAAACTGATGTGAAACAGTCATTTGAAGGAGAGAAACCTTTTACGTTCACATTGTCTGTTCAGAATCTTTGGAGGACCTACATGTGGTGCTGTCCACACATGGCGGTCCCTAAGTCAGCATAATACAGCCAGTTGCTTATCGACGATGTCTTTTGTGCAGTTTAGGTCTCGTTTTGATGACATTCATGCGTTTACGTCTCTTTATTTAGGAGTTATTGACAACAGAAGTGGGGAGCTGTGAATATCTGTTAGGGCTGCACGATTAATCGTTAAAAAAATCGCGATCTCGATTCATGCTTGAACGCAATCTCATTTCCAAATGACGACGATTTTTTTTAAAGATGGCTGCATAAAAAAGGACTAGGCCTATGTTCTAGGTTGTTGTAGTCCTGTCATGGTCAACTATCATGTTGTCATGTTTGTTATATTTTGTTAATGATTGTGGATTACATTTGGAGAAACATCTACCTTTCTCATCACCTGACACATATTGCACATAAATATTGTTAAAATTGTTATTGTTAAAATTATTTAAAGACAAGAGAGATGTTTATTGTTTTTATGTTCAATGTCAGCTGTTACAGCAAAAAGCAGCCAGAGGAATAATTTGTTGCCTCAGAACTACAGGATCTGTTACAAGTCCCCTTTCTGAAAGGGTGTTCAACTCAGGGAGGAACAAATATTGTTAAATTGTTATTATTGTTTAAATTATTTAAAGACAAGAGAGATGTTTATTGTTTTTATGTTCAATGTCAGCTGTTACAAAGTTGATGCCAGTCTTTTATCAGGCACCATCATATTTTTTGTAACGTTTACCTTTTGTATCGGCAGCTTCTTAATAGCAGCAAAAGGCAATGGAGGGTTCATCCCAGCCAGAGGAATAATTTGTTGCCTCAGAACTACAGGATCTGTTACAAGTCCCCTTTCTGAAAGGGTGTTCAACTCAGGGAGGAACAAATATTGTTCAAAATTGTTATTATTGTTTAAATTATTCAAAGGTTTGTGTAAAGAAGACAAGAGATGTTTATTGTTATTATATTTTTGTTCAGCTGTTGCAAAGTTAAAGTAATAAGTGCAATAAATGTTATATTGGAAAAAAATCGTGAGAGAATCGTGATCTCAATTCTAAGCAAAAAAATCGTGATTCTCATTTTGTCCAGAATCGTGCAGCCCTAATATCTGTCCAACTTTACTGGACCAGGGTCCAGGAGTGATCGCGTCGGCCCACCGGGGTTCCTCTCGGTATGCCAGCAGGCCACTGCGTATTTCCAATGATTACTTGTATGGGGTGAAACACGAGCTATCAGCCACTGCTGCTAAAGTTTATGCTGCAATACCAAGCACGTGGTTTTCTGAGAGCCTTGAAGGAGCTGACAACTTAATTATTTCCTGTCATACATGCTGCGATTTCTTTTATTTATTTATCTACAAACACAAGTGTTGGCCGTTGGTTGCTGGACATCAGTCCTTCAGGTGTTTACGGCAGGTACAGACGACGTAAAGCGTGTTACTGGTGTAAAATCGACATTCTTCCCACCTGCGCTCTAGTTTTGCCTGACCCAAGGGTGTGTGGCACATCTGAATTTAAACGAAGAGAAGCAAAACTGAAAAGTGAGAATGAATTAAGGAGTGATTCATTAAGAATTAAGAATTAATTAACAATTAAGAATTTTTCAATAGAATGAAATACAGTTTTGATTTCATTGTGATGCAAATTCAAATCAATAGATTCAATTTCCAATTAGGCCATTCAGATTCAGATTCTAAAAGCAATTATTCAAATCATTCAATTCAGGTTCAAGATTCAAATTCACCACCTACAGGTACAAGATTCATCCCAAACCATGATGTTAGGATTACAGCAGTGCATGTCTGCCATCTAGTGGTTAAAACAGGTAACAAGACTTCACCTGGAGCGATGGTCTGTTTCTGTCAGTTTTTGCCACTTTGGCACTTAAACAGTTTAAAAATATTCTACTTGGTATGAGTTAAATTGCAGGGTGGTGAAAAGAGGTCCAGGTATGAGGAACTACGTTTGCTGGTGTTGCTCTCTTGCAGTACCTGGGGAGTTGGGAGTGTGCGGGGAGTCGTCGCCCTGTCGGGCCCCCAAGGCTGTCTTCATGGCGTAGAGGTTGGCCTCTTCCTGGAACTTGCCGATATTTTTCTTGTAGCGGATTCTCTTGTTACCAAACCAGTTGGAGACCTGGATATAAATAATACAATCAAAATATACCTCAAAGAGACGGGTCGAAGTTTAGACATCTAACCTGGGTGGCAGCTTTTTACGCGGCATTAGTTCACAGGAGTTCAGATGCTAAATGCACTATTTCCTCGGCTTTGTTTGATGCCAGTAACTCTCAGTCCTCCACCTCCTTCCTCAGGTGTGTTCGGTATCGTACCTGTGAGACGGTGATTCCACAATTTTTGGCAAGTTCCTCTTTGGCTTCTTCGCTGGGGTATGGGTTGGACAGGTGCGAGTAGAAATACTCGTTCAGGACCTCCGTGGCCTGCTTGCTGAAGTTGCGCCTCTTGCGTCTGATGAGACACAAACTGGACTTAAGTATTTTTCGAAAATGTTGACTTAATTGACCTTTTACGCTGAACAGAATGGAAGCGAGGATCTCTGAAATGGAAAATAAACTGCAGTACACCTAAAGTATCTTTCGTCAACGAAAATTATGACTAAATGTTGTCGTCAACTAACCTTTATCACTTGAGGGAAACGAGACGAGACGCAACGAAAATGCTGGTCATGTGACGATAACGATAAATAAACATATAATGCAATATTGTAGACGGATAAAAACGAGACTGATACTATTAACGCAGAGCTGTAGGTTCACGTCAATTAAAAACAAAGTTGCAAAGAGAAACGCAGGGATCTTCTCTGGGGCTGGGAAAAGAAGAAGAAACCATCTTTGGATACACTTTCCTACATGGACGTGGAAAAGAAAACCGGATGTGTCGTCGAAAAAGAAAAAGACGGGGAGAAATGTGGAAAAATAAATATGTTGTAAACTCAAATTAGAGTCTTCTGTATCTCGAATGAATGTATTCTTGAGTCTATAAGGTAACAATAAAATAATAATAAGATAACCTTGTTTGAATTGTAAAATGGGTTTGGCTAAATACAATCTTTGACTCAAACTAGACTAAAATTGTCCTGGACAATTCTGACTAAAATGCTCAGACTTTTAGTCGACTGAAACTTGACACGACTAAAAGGAGAATGAACATGACTAAAACTAATAAAAACTAAAATGATAGCTTGACCCAAAGACTAGACTAAAACTAAAATTGAAACAGGATGACAAAAACAACACTAAGCACATCCAATACATTCAGTGGCATTCTCTCAGGCTCCATCGTTTTGACTGGTCCAAACTGAAACAACACTCATCGCTCCACAGAAACAAGATTAGCAAAGGATCAAACACCCACCGAGCATCGAGGAAGCGGGACCTCAGGATCATGACGGCCTCACACGTGCTCTGCTTCAGCTGCGTCTGGATGGAGCTGAACTTGCGGTGGATGATTCCCACCATGCGCTCGATCTCCCGCGGGGTGACGGGCCGCGTGCGCGACTGCTCCCTCAGCAGGTTCATCACGTGGGTGGTGAACTCGGTGCACGCCTGGATACAGACCAGAGCAGAGGATGGAAATGATACCTTCTTTTACATCAGTGTTTTATTATGATGCTCAAGGCCGTTAATATTTTTGTCTTTGCAAAATAAAAGCACTACAAAAACATCTGGGTGAAAAATGACTCCGGCCTTTTCAGTAGGCTTGAGTGAGTGATGCAGTTCCTTCAATTCAAGTTCAATCTTAATCAACATTAGACGAAACTCCTCAACACCCTGAAGCAATTTGATGTTTATTAAAAGGTGACATAAACAAGTGGACTGCAATGTGCTACATTTATGTGGAGCTGTTTCAGTATTTTATCCTCACCATTAACAAAACTACTATAGCAGGATAATGAGATTTGTTTGTTTTTTCTTCTTCCAAAAAACAGTCAAATTTTGTTGAAATCCTCCAATAAGTTTAGTATTTGACGGTATAGATACAAAGCCAGCGAGCTGAACTCAAGGTAAACAGTCCAACTCAAAAATCTCTGCCCCTCATTTTCTCTAGTTTTTTATTTTAATTTTAAAGTTCTTAACTAGTAGTGTGGGTTTGCATCTCTTCACTGCCTTTAAGTTTCATTTCTGTTGCTTTTCCATACAGTTTTTTAAAGTATAGAAATACAAGCTTCAGCTAACTGTGTCACAACCAATCATGAATCTGAAAAGCTCAAAACAGTGTTGTTATTGAACACGATCTGCATGACCGGGCAGAAGGTGAAATAAACTGTCTGACAGTTTATGTTCCCGCCCACAGGTGTGGCGTTTAGTCATGAAGTCTGGGTAGTGACTGGAAGAATGAGATCACAAGTGCAAGTGGGGTGACTGGATTCTTCCCTAGAAACAGGGAGAGAATCCAGTCATCCGGGAGGAACTTGGGAGGGGACCAAGCACCTTAGGAGGGCAGATCCAGGACAAGCCGGAGCGATTAAATCTCCCGGCTGGCCGGGGAACAACTCGGTGTCCTCTCAGAAAGGTTGGAGGAGGTAGTTGATTCTCCGCTAAGAATCCCCGCCCCTGCAGCCTGAACCAGGATCATCAGAAGTGGGCGGCTGGATTTATGTGCATCTATGTAGCACCTCCACTTCTGGAAATGTATTAATTGTTTTTGTTTTAAGTGTCGGGCAGAATTAATGCACATGTTTTAATCCTACGACTCAGGGAAGCAGATAAGCCCTGAATTCAGGCATTGTGATGTAGAATTGTCAAATTGGTCTGATTCACCGCACGAATCGGCACAGATTACTTTAGTAATACTGTATTTGATCCGATCTTTGTACGTTTTTACCGTATAGAAACGTAATTCTTGCCATTGTAAGAATGAGATGTACCTGCTGTACACTACTGCCCTTACTTTTTAACAACTTGTGCTTTTTATTATTTTATCTCTTTTCTTATCATTTGATTTGTTATTTACTGTTTAATTGTGTCTTGCCGCTTTTAATGTTGATGTAAAGCACTTTGAGTTTCCTTGTGTTGAATTGTGCTATACAAATAAACGTGCCTTGCCTAGCAGAAGTTACTTCACATGTGCAGCAAGTTTCATAGGCTGTAACAAAACTGGGAAAGTGTTTTGTTTCTGTGTTGCAGAAATAAAACTATGATGGAATTTCATCTGAATCTTATTGTAAGTTTGTGAGCTCACTCACTCATTGAGCCTGAATGAAGTGGAAAGAATGTTTTTCTCAGAAAGGTAACTCCTGATCTAACATGCCTATGGATCTTGCTCCTGGAGGGCGTCTTCAGTACAGGCAAGTATGTACAGAGCTCAACTCCTGCTGAGACACGGTACCTGCTCATACTTCTCCAGCTCAGTGTGGTAAATACTGCGAATCTGGCTCAGCTTGCTTTTGTAGTCGGAGTGCTCCAGCGAGCTGTCAGGCGACATCCCTCCTGAGCTGGTGGCGGCCGACACGGCGGCAGCAGCTCCGCCGCCCTTCTCCGGCCCTGCGACGCCCTCCGCTAACAGCATGTTGTCCAGGCGCACCAGCTGGGGGTCCTGGGGCTCCTCCTCCTGGGCGTTCCTCATCGACAGGCCTGGAAATACAGAAAATATCCGTGCATTTAAACGTCGTGGATGAAACATCTACACAAAGCACTTTGACCCACTCATTCAGATGAAGATCAAACAGATTCATTCAAGCACAAGTGCAACATCAATCCAACTAATCACCTGCTAATACCATAATTACATTATCTGACCTTATTAAACACATTTTATCATTATTATACACCTAAATGAGTTCACCTTCAACCTTCTTTATTATTTAAAATGCAGTGACATGTGAAAGCTGCATATAGATTTGCTTTGATGTAATAATTGTGCTCACATTTGCCGCTTCCTTGTCACAATTATCCAGTGAAAACAGCAACCTGCCATGTTTGGAAGTGTTCCACAATTCAGAGTGTCCTTTTCTTGCTTTGTGCATTTTATGATCACTTTGTTAGAAAACCATTTGAGTCATTCATGTCACTGCGTCACTTTTTTTTAAATACCTTTTAAAAAGCTGTGATACTAGTCTAACATTTTCCTTCGGAACAAAAGTTAAAGATGTGATTATACCCTTCAAAACTACATTCAATTGGAAGTTGGCGTGAACCATTTAGACTACTTATTGGTTGTATTTATACAGTACTTTTCATACACTACTAAAAAATAAAAAACAGCCAACAATAAGGAAGAGAAAAAGCAAAAGCAGCGGCTCCTAACTCCCCACTCCAACCTAGTCCAAAACATTCAATTGTAAAAGATGACGATTAAAAAACGAGAAAATAAGATTGAAAGGGTCAAAGAAAGTTAATGGTTCGAGGGAGTGACGTATCAATGGAAACACGCTGATATTCAGACAATTGTGTAATGAGGAACCAAAAGAGGACTGATTAAGTATTGCAAAATCAAAAAAATTTAAAATCAAGGTTTTCATTAAAATAAATAAATACACACAAGGAAAACATTACAAATAAACTGATGATGTGCTAGTTATTATAAACAGGAATGTCAAATTATTTCCATGCCCTTCCTGACACAACCCTACCAAAAGATTATAAATAATTATACAAATAAATTGTAAAAAATTTTTTTGGTCCCTATGCTTGAACCATGTGGCAATAAAGGGTACTGCTATAGAGTGACTTCAAGGATGAGACTAAAACTGTAATAAAACATATACACATAATAAGAAGTAAAAGTTCTTCAGTTTCATGAAAAAGGTGAGAAATAAATGGCTAAGAAGAACGAGTTAAGAGTCTGAGCCAAATCGCCTCTTCATTGAAAAAAACAACAACAAAAAATCAATGCCATGCCCCTCCAAACAGACGTGGGCCGTGATAAGAAACAAAGACGCCTCACCGTAGGTTTCTGTTCTTACTTTTGGTAAAACTGATAGGCCTCTTCCAGAAGACTGGGTTCTGGAGGGTTCACAGGACAAAAGCAAATCTGATAAATATGCAGGACCAAAATCAGCTTTTATAACCAAAAAGATAAAAAAAATTAAAGCAAGCTACTTTTTTTTTTAAGAAAAAAAACTACTACTTTGCAATTTAAAAAAAGAAGAAAAAAGGAGCGTTCTTTCTGGTTGTAGTCCACATTTTCGCTGATGACTTTTCAAAATAAAACAGATTCATGGTCTTTAATCACACCAGATCAGCAACCAGTGGCCAAAAGTTAAAGCAAGCTACTCTGTACTTTAAAAAAGAAGAAAAAAATACTACTTTGCAATTAAAAAAAAGAAGAAAAAAGGAGCTTGTTGTAGTCCACATTTTCGCTGATGACTTTTCAAAATAAAACAGATTCATGTTCTTATCTAAATGATGAATGAGCTTCAATTTGTCTGTTTTACATAACATTTGTTTGACTTTTGTAATTGGGTGTATTGAGAGGTAATGACAGCCAAATTCCTGCTGTGGACACAGAGGCATTGAGCTTGATAATAGTCTGTCTCACAGCGCTTCAAAATAAAACCACATTTAAAGTAACGTAAACACCGTCAAAAACCCACCAGTTTTCTCCTTGATCTCGCACAAAACGCTGAACAATGCTGGCTTCATTCGGTGACAGTTGAGTGCGTGTTTCCTGTAGCACAAGAAGAAAAAGAAAACATGATATAAGAAAACCTTACTATAAAGTTGTTTTTATTACTTTATTATTACTTTAACAAGAACAATGGCAAACTCAGATGTAAACATAAGTACATCAGATTGAGAGAACAATCACACCGGCTATTAAATTGTACTCTTTATCTTTATTTAACATCAAAAGGGCCGGCTCTGTCGTGGGCTGCTCTTTGGACACAGTGCAGGTGGTGGGAGAGAGGAGGATGATGGCTAAGCTGTCATCCATGATGGAGAAGGACTCCCACCCCATGAAGGACACCTTCAGAGCGCTGGAGAGCTCTTTCGGCGACAGGCTCCTTCACCCTAAATGTGTGAAGGAACGCTACAGAAAGTCCTTTCTCCCTGCAGCTGTGAGACTACACAACCAGCACTGCTCACAGTAGACCACAAACATAACAACCTGACAATAAATATACATACCGGAAAATAATGTGCAATATCATTCTCTGCAACGTGCAATTATGCAAATTACATCTGTAAATATCCATCTGTTATTTTTTTATATACTAGTATTTCTTATTACTTATTTTTATTCTCCTTCTTATTATTATTATTGTATATACTGTTTATAGTGTTTTTATTATTATTGTGTGATACTGATGCCTCTTGTGTTTTGCACTATCCCCTTTGCTGCTGTAATCTGGAAATTCCCCCTCTGTGGGACTATTAAAGGATTTCTTATCTTATCTTTTGTTATTTATTTTTTTATAACTTTATTTAACAAGAACAATGACAAACTCAGATGTAAACATAAGTACATCAGATTGAGAGAACAATCACACCGTCTATTAAATTGTACTCTTTATCTTTGTTATTATTCTTTTATTTTTTTAATTACTTTATTTTTTAATTTTTTGAATTACTTCAAGAACAATGACAAACTCAGATGTAAACATAAATACATCAGATTGAGAGAACAATCCCACCTATTAAATCGAGATTGGATGAAGGGAAAGGAAGAAAATAAATAAAAGAATGATGAAAAAATAAATAAACGAATGAATTCTTCCTATATGAGTACTTAAATAATAAATAAGGATCACATTGACAAGAAGAAGGGGTTCAGGATAAACTGACAGTTGTAATCAGAGAATACATCTCGACTGCAAGGGGAGTATTTATGTGTTTTAGACACTGTTGAAACAAGGAGATTTCATTTCCATGGAGGAATGAAACCGCAAGTTGACCAAAACAAAAACTCCCTTCAGCGATGCTAACTTAGCTTAGCTCTGACACAAACAGGAAAACGGCTCACAGTTAAAGTTCTACAAACCAGTAACTAAAAACTGCTTTATTTCAAGTTTTTATAGGTTTAATATATGTATATTCGGGGATCCTGGCGGTATTTATCATCATCGTTATTATTATGAAAAGAAAACACCTACACAATACAGCTGTGGCTAGTTAGCTGGCAGGCTAGGAAGCTAATGCCGCGTTCCATTTGTCCTCGGAAGTCGGAATTTCCTAGTTCCCAGTCAGAATTTTCAACTGGAACGCCCCTCGAAGTCGGATTTCCTACTGGGGAAGTGGGAGAAGCTTCACCACCCCCGAGTTACCATTCCAAGATGGCTGCCATTCCCAGTTCCGATTTCCGAGGTAAATGGAACGCGGCACTACAACCTTCCCTGAAATAATAATTACAATAACAACACGTGGATTTGAACGTTTTTGGAGTTTCAGAGCAGATACAACTAATTTATTATGTCATTAAAGTAATAAACCGCCGGCTAATGGAGCTAAACAGCAGACAGGAGTCACTGACTTGGCCTGCGCCTCGTCCAAACTTTGGTCGGTGATGGTCATGATCTGCTGCAGGATGTCTCCAATGTCCCGCCGACTCTCCAGCCCGTTCTCCCCGCCGTCCAGGCCCGGCTCCCCGCCGGCCGAGCGGGGGTGGCCGGGGCCGTGCCCCGCGCTCAGTGCGTGCATGGCGGCGTGTCCGCTCACTGCGAGTCCGCGGCTCAGGCTGCCCGTCAGAGGAGGCGGCTCCGGCTGCAACATCGTTCAGAGCCGAGTGTGCGCACTCGCACCCGACCCGGTGTTCTGACGATCCTCGCTCCCTGCCGAGAAATGCTACTTCGGGGTTCTGCGCATGCGCACAGTCGATTTTCAAAGTTTGTTTTGATATTTTTTTATTAGGGGGTAAGGCACTACGACGGAGTATTAGGGCCAAACCAAGACAAAAAAAAATACGAGAATAAAGTCGTAATATGAGAATAAAGTCGTTATATTATGAGAATAAAGTCGTAATATTACGAGATTAAAGTCGTAATATGAGAATAAAGTCGTAATATAAGAATAAAGTCGTAATATGAGAATAAAGTCGTTATATTATGAGAATAAAGTCGTAATATTACGAGATTAAAGTCGTAATATGAGAATAAAGTCGTAATATAAGAATAAAGTCGTAATATGAGAATAAAGTCGTTATATTATGAGAATAAAGTCGTAATATTACGAGATTAAAGTCGTAATATGAGATTAAAGTCGCAATGTGAGAATAAAGTCGTAATATGAGAATAAAGTCGTTATATTATGAGAATAAAGTCGTAATATTACGACTTTAATCTCGTAATATTACGCAGCGCCGGCAGAACACCGGTCCGAGGCATCACAGAGCAGCAGGTTCCACTAGCGGCCCCTAGCGGCGGCAGCGGAGATGTGCAGGACATGCAGGTGTTCTGACATTTTTTGCTGCTTTGCCAAAAAATGCTACCTAATGGTTTTCTACCTTTGCAGAGCTACAATTTTACTGTGTTTTACTCCCTAGGCCACTTCCTTTTCCCCTCAAGTGGTCCTTGTCGCTTGCCAGGCCATCATTGTAAATAAGAATGTGTTCTTAATGACCTGCCTGGCTAAATAAAGGCGAATGACTGAATGAATATCAAATAAAGCGATATAATTGTTTTTTTCCCTCTTTATCGTAGAATGTAAAATGTAAAATGTAAAATACTCAACATCCCATATTATCAATTCAGCATGGCAATCAAACTTTGAAAATCGACTGTGCGCATGCGCAGAACCACAAAGTAGCATTTCTCGGCAGGTAGCAGAAATTAACAGAACACCGGGAGAGCAGACTGTTGTGCTGCAGCAGGAGGGTTAAAATCCAGATTCAGGTACTACTACTACTATTATTACTATTACTACTACTACTACCACTATTACTACCAATACCACTACTACTACCACCACTACTACTACTACTACTACTACTACTACCACCACTACTACTACTACTATTACTACTACCACTATTATTACTACTACTACTACTACTACTACCACCACTACTACTACTACTACTACTACTACCACTATTATTACTACTACTACTACTACTACCACCACTACTACTACTACTACTACTACCACCACTACTACTACTACTACTACCACCACTACTACTACTACTACTACTACTACCACCACTACTACTACTACTACTACTACTACTATTATTACTATTACTACTACTACTACTACCACCACTACTACTACTACTACTACTACTCAGAGGTGGGTAGTAACGAGTTACATTTACTCCGTTACATTTACTTGAGTACGTTTTGAGAAATGTTGTACTTTTAGGAGTAGTTTTGAATCACTATACTTTTTACTTTTACTTGAGTAGATTTTTGAAGAAGAAACTGTACTCTTACTCCGCTACATTAGGCTACATTGAGCTCGTTACTTTTCTTTTTTCCCCTCCGCGTACGCTTCAATCTCATGACATCACTGGGTGATTCTTTGGGAAAAATGTTTGTTTTTGCATGTTTTGTCACATTTACACGGACTCAAACACACACAGAGTTTCTATGAGTTGCTTGCGGAGCCTGGTTAAAAAAGAAAAGTACAAAGGCTTGAAATTGTGTGTTACTTGTGCTTAATTTATTTTTTTTATTCGGTTATTATTTTATGTATTTTATTATTTATTAAAGTACTTAATTTAAGTATTTTAATTTAAGCTATTTTATTTTTTATTAATTCTAATCTATTTTATTATTGTATTGATTTAATTTGCCTGAAGATGATTATTTTGTACTTTTGTCTGTTTGAATGGTTGTGTTAAAAAAATAAATCAGACGTTACTCAACAGTTACTCAGTACTTGAGTAGTTTTTTGACCAAGTACTTTTTTACTTTTACTCAAGTGATTATTTGGATGACTACTTTTTACTACTACTTGAGTCATATTATTCTGAAGTAACAGTACTTTTACTTGAGTACAATTTTTGGCTACTCTACCCACCTCTGCTACTACTACTACTATTATTACTATTACTACTACTACTACTACCACTACTACTACTATTACTACTACTATTATTACTACTACTACCACTACTACTACTACTATTACTACTACTATTATTACTACTACTACTACTACTACTATTAATACTACTACTACTATTACTACTACTACCACTACTACTACTACTACTACTACCACTATTATTACTACTACTACTACTACTACCACTACTACTACTACTACTACTACTACTACCAATACTACTACTACTACTACCACTATTATTACTACTACTACCACTACTACTACTACTACTACTACCACTATTATTACTACTACTACTACTACTACTATTACTACTACTACTACTACTACTACTACTACTACTACTAATACTACTACTCCTCCAGACCCAAGCCCACTAGACTACCACTACCAATCAAGTACAAAAGTCAGTCACACTTTTGAACTTATTGTTGATAATAGTCTGGACGGTATGAAGGTAAATTTGTGTCTTTATCATTCAATCAAAAAAAATATGTTAAATCCAAAAATAATTGTTGAAATGCAATTTTTTTTGGGGGGGGGGGGGGGGTCTCAAATATTTCTTTGCATTTCATTTTTTTCTTAATATGATATATGTAAGTTTTTTGATTGGAAATATATTTTTTATTTTGAAGCAACTTTTTTTGATAGAATAATAAAGACACAAATGTCCTACTCATAATCTGACCCAAACACACACAAAAAAACCTTTTCAATTCAATTCAATTCAATTCAATTTTATTTGTATGGCGTCTAATACAACAAAAGTTGTCTCTAGGTGCTTTCCAGAGACCCAGAACATGACCCCTGCCCTGAGCAATTATTACATAAATAATGTCAGGTAAAAACTCCCCTAGTGGGAGAAAAGCCTTAAGCCAAACAGTGGCAAGGAAAAACTCCCCTTTAGGAGGGAAGAAACCTTGAGCAGGACCAGGCTCATAATTCTCAAAGAAAAGGATTGTTCAAATATTTTTCTTTATTCAAACACTCTGTAGCCACTAAAAGATAAAAAAATAAAAATAAAAGTGCAGTGCCATAAATATAATTATATGAATAGAAAAGAAATAAATGTTGTGAAATATTGCACAAAGTTATTGCACAGTCCAGCTTGTTGTTTTCCATCCACAGCCCAGGATATTTCTAGGTCTGCAGGACCTCCTCAGATCAGAACCGGTCCAGGACCAGGTCCTTGGTCTTTGAGGCGTTGAGCTGCAGGTTGTTTGTGTAGCAGCAGAAAACAAAGCTCCTCACCAGGCTCCGGTACTCCTCCTCTGAGAGAAGCAACCACAACTATACAGCTAAACATCTGCGTGTTAAGCAACTCCAGAAAGCAGAAGTGTGTCTGTGTGTGTGTGAGTGTGTGTGTGTGTGTGTGGTTGGATGAATAGCAAAGCCATAAGATCAAACTACATAACTGGGAGCTCAAATGCTTCACTGTTACACCTGAAGTGCTAAACAGTGACAAACGCAAACAGTTGTTTGGATTAAACCCGACTCTTGTTCTTGCAAAGTGATAATCTCACTCATGCCGCTTCTCTTCTCTCGCTCGTCTGTCTACTTCTCGTTTTAGCTTTGCGTCAACAGGATGTGTGCCAAAACCACAGCAGTGTCAAAAGAGCTTTGCGCCTGTTCCAGCATGTTGTAGTTGGGTTTGACGATGTCAAATGCAGAGCAGTTACAGCAGCAGCTGCCCACAGCTGCTTCCAGCGGCTCTAAATTTACATCAGATTGTGAAAAACCCCGCGCCGTGGACCACATCTACACCAACCAGACGCATGACAGAAACCCTTTCTAGTTTTCTTCACAGCCATATTTCATGATCGCTCGACAAGTGAGATGGATGTGGGGCAAGTAAATAGGGGTGGGCTGTAGCAAGAGGAACAGGAAGAGAGAAGACGAAAGAGAGTGAAGGTAAAAAGCCAGATAGAGAGGGTGAGAGTTTGTCACGTCGGCATGTGATACTCCTCTCAGCTTTTTTCTCTGTGTGTGTGTGTGTGTGTGTTTTTTGTCTCGGACCGAAACATGCTGTGTTCTGTCTGCGGCGACTTCAAGAGATGATATAAGGAGATAAAGACCAACAGATAAAGGTAAAGATGAAGTAATCAAATTGACTTTTATTGTGTCGTAGTCAGAGTTCACTTTTTGGTGGGGGGGGGGCTCAAACCTTCGGCTAAAATAAGATCAAATCACGCTGGCAAACGTCACACTTTTTCTGCGTAGACATCTGTAACTTCCCTGCCGAAACCCGCCAAACCGGTTTGGCACATTTCTCTTCGCAAGAGAAAAAGCACAAGCTCTCGGTCTTGTTTTTCTGTGATTCAGCCCCCCCCCCCTGCCTCCCTTTGCTTATGTTTATCATGTTGTCAGGTTTCGACAGAGATTCGTGGACTTGAGCGTGAGTGACATGGCTGAGGAGGAGCTGCCACTGCTGCTGGAGCCTCTGGTCATCACAGAGGATGGGGACATAACTGAGGCCGTCCCAGGCGGAGAGGCCACGACCAGAAGCTCGGATGGCGCGTCTGAAGAAGTCAAGGGCCCAGAAGATGAAGCGAGGGAAATCCATCCTGAGGAGGAACCCGAGAACACAAACGATGGACAGAATAGAGATGATACTGCAGGTGGAGAGCAGGAATCCATGACCAGTGACCCCAGCAACTCAGAGCGGGGAGATGTGGAGAGAGAGAGGTTAAATTCCTCTGAGGAACAACTGGAAGGGGCAACGGGCGGAGAAGAAGAGCCCAAAAAGGTTGGTTCCACCACTAGAGGATGATGTAATTTGTAATTTATTTATTTCAAAACAGGGACAAGCACAATAAGACATTAATCTTGTACAAGAGAATATGCATTGTGCCAAGTTGTAGCAGCTTGCTATTTTCCACCTGTAGTCCCTGGGCAGGTTGATGGAATAGCACATAAAAATTAGTATAGAAAAAAGAAAAAAATAAGTAAAAGAGCAGAACAAACCAAAGAGACAATGGATAAAATAGATAAATAGAAACATGGAAGCAGATTCTGTCAGATGTTGGCACCTAAGATTTAAAGCGAGGCTGCCCCCCCAACACACACATGTATGTATGTGTCATCTCCTCGCAGTGGAAAAACAGCAGCTATTATTTAGTAGTGCATGTGGGAGTACGTAGGAGCGAGGTGAATTCTTCTGCTGTGGCAACAAAGCCGAATGTGCCACTCATTTAGAACCCCCCCCCCCTGTGTTGTTTCTGCTTCTCTCAGGCTCGCCGGTTAACCCCTGACTTCCCGGAGGCCCTGTACGAGCTGCTCTTCACCCTGCAGGAGGGCCGACGCCTCAACGACCAGCGCTGCTCCTTCAGGCTGGAGGGCGGCATGAGGAGGAGGAGGTGCCACTCCGAGCCCAACGCCACCAAGCCGACCCACAGAGGTGAGGGGGGGGGGGGGGGCGCGGCCACAAGGGTTCAACATCCAAAGGTCGGGAAGGTGATGCGTTTGTTTCCGTGGTGTAACATCGACTCTGATGACTCAGAGCTCCTCCGTTTCTCGTCCTGACCGCTTTGTTCCCTCCTTCATCCCCAGTCGTCTTCTCCTCCATGACCTCGCTGCAGAAGGAGGAGTTTTTTGACCTGGTGGCCACGGCACAGGCGCGCCGACTCAACGACCAGCGGGCGCAGCTCGGGAGGTCTCCACCGCCCAAACCCAAATCCAGGAGTTTCAGAGGAAGCTTGAAACAGCTGTCCTTTGTGAAAAGGCCTGCGCCAGTTCCTGTCCCTAAAGAGGATCTGTACGACATGATTCTGACTACGCAAGTAAGTAGGGCTGGGGATCCATTCAAATGTCAAGAATCGATTCGATTCCGATTCTTAAGATTCAGAATCGATTATCACGCTATTATTCGATCCAATTCAATTCCGATATCAATTTGGGTTAGTGTTATTAAAACTTTTTTTTAAGCTGTTGCATGAATTATATGACTGTGTAGTTATGCAACATATTAATACTAGTATTATATTGAGATTCAACAGCAAGTATTGGCAGCTAATGATGCTGTAAGGACCAATCACCTCCCACAATGCTGATAGAACTGCTTTCAGAAACATCGTGTGGGCAGAATTATCAAACAGATCCAGGGCAGCAAACAGAGGACCGATGAAATTGGTTTTATTTTTTCCCATTTTTGAGAATTTGGTTTTTAGCATTTTATGCAAACCCCAAGACAGTATATAAAGCAAAGACATATAGACAATTTATGCAATTATAACTGAAAACTTTAATGTTTTCATACCTTTAAACATATTTAAAGGCAAAAACATGGCACTAGTTATGCTTGTGTGCAACAAAACATTCCTTTTTTGGTCATAAACAAAAAAATACCAAAAGTTGTAATGTAATGATGAAAAAAAAATGGTTTTTTGACATACAAATCGATTTTTAGGTATTAATATGAGAATCAATTTAGAATCGGAAAATCGATTTTTCAAACACAAGCCTACAAGTAAGTGCTTTGGACCTCCTTGTTTTATTTCTTCATGAGTTGACAGTGACTGCTAAAATGAGTCTTTCCAGCTTCCTTTGAACCTCCTCCGTCCCTTTGTCCTGCAGGCCCAGGGCCGGCTGGAGGACCAGCGCAGCAGAGCTCCCGGACCCATGGACGACGAGGACTTCTTCTCCCTGCTCCTGCGGGTTCAGAGCGGACGCATGGACGAGCAGAGGACTGAACTTCCTCGCTTGCTGAAAACCTGAAACCCGAGACAGAAAACAAGTCACAGTGAAGCTACTGAGAGAGCCTATTGTTTTTTAGATTTTTTCCAAATTGTTTTTGCTATGATTTCTTGTTTAAGGACGGCTTTTTGTTCACCTTGATTAACTGTTTCGGGAAACTTCATCCCACCTAAGCATTGGTCGGTGTTTAAGTTGTTAAAGGAGACATATTAGGACCTTTTTATTCAATATGTGACACATTTAAGTTAATGAAAGACAGTGGAAGATACAGTAACCAGTAATAGGGGGTTGGGTCAGCCACTTGACTCCGCTGGAGTCTGGATCTGTGATGTCAAAGTGCCCTGCTAGTCTCCAGGAGTACAACTTTTCAGACCCAGGTTTCCCCGCTTTCTCAGTTTAAACACCCAATAATAATAACAATAATAATAATAATAAATATCCTGCACAGATTTTTTTATTTTCTTTTATATTCCCACGCTATGTCCCCTTTAATAATGTAGCAAAAACCCCTAATGTTCGAGCAACAGAGATTTTACTGGAACATTATGGACGTTTCTTAAAATAAGTTTATTCATTTCAACTTTTTTAGTTAATACAATAAGTAGAAGTTCTTACTTCCTGTTAGATTTTACTGAATGTTTGCGGTGAGCTGTTGAACCTGTGAAGCAGATGCAGTGATACAGCGGAGCAGATGATGAGAGCTGTCAGGTCATGATGGTGATGCGTGCGTGTGTGACAGAATAAACATAAAATGTTTATTTGAGCCCTTTGCATTTGTTTGTATTTGTAGTTTTAGCAGGGAAAGAAGAGGTTAAATACATAATTTAACAAAGTTATTGTACTAATGACTATTTTATTATTGCATATTAGTGTTGTGGTGGATTGTAACGACCTTGGCACTAATATGAGCCGTGGTATGTTCTGATAAATGTGACGGGATGTCTTTATACAAAAACAAAGGATTCACACATAACTCAAAAAGGTTGTCGAGTCACATTTAGAGAACAAAGGAAGTAAAGATAAAGGTGTTAATGTTTTACCGGCTGGAGAGACCGCTAACAGGTGTTATCTCTGACTTGCTGAACTTGGTGTGATATCATCCCCAAAACAAACACTGCTGCGGGCATTTTTATAGTTTGTGTAAGTGAAGATATTTAAAATGATTAGAAACAATTACCAAATAGGTGTGAAGTCCATTTTTTATTTTGAATGTCAAGTTTGAAACCTTGACCCGGAAAAACTGTTAAGTTTTCATCAATTCAGCTCAGAGGAAGTGTTGCTGAGGAAGTCCAGGCCCGTCTGTGCGAGGGAGGTTAGAGGTGACAAGAGGACGCGTGTCACTTCCTCAAACAGAGAATGTGTGTGATGTGAGACTGTAGCAGCCTGACCAACACGGCGAGCGAAACAACAAATAAGAAGACAACGCACAGCAGCAACGTCTCAAGCTGTGAAACGACTGCAGGGTTCAAACTCTACTTTTAAGATGGAGGTTTGCAGTGTTTCCAAGGGCTGGGTTGGTATTACTGTACCAGTTTGTCACCAGGTTCTCATCGCTTGTCAAAGACCAGATAACAATCTGCTTGATCTGTGTTCCTGCCAGAGTGGCGAGACACTTCTCTCTGGAATATTCATAAGATAATTAAAGTTTGACTTTTAAAGTCCCACTTTACTTTCACTTCCACCAACCAAAAGATCAATTCCTGGCTCCACCATGTTCCGAAGTGTCTTTGAGCAGGACCCTAAACTGTATAGAAAGAAGTGGACGGATACCCTGTTTTCTGAAAAGTGCCTTTGAAGCACCTTTTTAGTTTTTCTGCACAGCACCATATTTCCAGGAACCAACTCCACCCAAGCCTGGGTCATCTAGAAATGTGCAAATCAGCAGAACCGGTAAGTAAGTGGAAGGTTCAATAGGATGCTTCTGGTTGCTTAGCAATCTCTGTTGACCCCCTCTATTTAGATTGACTCCCTTGTGGAGCCAGCCTCTGGTGGTCATTGGAGGAACTGCATGTTTCAGCCGGACAAGAACACTGAACCCAAATTCCTCCTAAAATGCCTGCAAATCATATTAGAAACAAAAAGGCCCCATTCTTTAACCTGCATATATAATAAAAGGTGATGTTGTGTAATGAGAAATGCATTGCAGAGTGTTTTGTAAAACCCAGACAAGGATAAAAAGGCCCTATGTAAGTACAGACAATTAATATAATATAATATAATATAACGTATGGTAATGTAATATAATATAATATAATATAATATAATATAATATAATATAATATAATATAATATATACCCCTGCCTCTTACCTGTAATTGGGATAGGCTCCAGCAACCCCCGGCACCCTGCACAGGATAAAGCGGGTATAGAAAATGGATATAATATAATATAATATAATATAATAATATGATATGATATATATATATGACACATATATAATAACAGATGAAATAGTAAAAAATAAAGGCAAAATAAATGCATATAGAATACATAACTATTATATATCAGGGGCACACAAGTAAAAATTAACAAAATAAAGTTTTTAAAAAAGTACTTTACAGAAATTATATCATTAAACAGCTTTTGTTTTTGAGAAAATTGGGAAAGTTAGTGTGTCATGTTCAAAGTAAATCTAAAGTCCCGTAAAATTGTATAGTTTTTAATGGTATCTTGGGTAAAATATAGTTAATATAATTTTTTACCGTTGAAAATGGCATTCAAGAAGACACGCCCATAAAGCGACGTCACCCGTCACGTGACAAGTCAAACACTGAACCAAGGAAGTTTCATATCATTTGCGAGCAGAACTTTGACACATTCATGAACAAACGACTCAGTTTATTTACTTTCTAGTGTTATAATTATCTTCCAACCAATATCGTCTCTCGCTGGTTTATTGCTTAGATGCTATTCGTTCGTTGTCGTTGTCTTATTCCAGGGTTGACAGACCAAAACAAGGATGTAGCAGAAGACGCTCCAAGTTCTCACTGATTTTCCCTGAAGTTCATTATAAAAGGTAAACAAGTTTCAATGCTGTGATTGAAATCAGATTATTTCTAAAAAAGTCATTTTTTACTTGCTACTGTCGTTTGTTTCTGTACAATTCCTTCTTTCCTGTGATTTAATACACAAATGTGCATCAGAGACTTTTATTAATGATTTATTAATTATTGTGATTTGCAAGTTTCATTTAATTCAATGTGTCAAATAGCACAAAAAACCCCGATACAATACCCTCCTGTTAACTACATACTTTCGGTAGTTTTTAATAAATTGTGCTTTACATAGTTTTATAGTCACTGAAATAATCTTGGTAATATATAGGACTGTCTCAGAAACAATATTTTAATATTGCTGATCATGGCTTACAGCTTAAGAAAACTCAAATATCCTATCTCAAAAAATTAGAATATTCTGGGAATCTTAATCTTAAACTGTAAGCCATAATCAGCAATATTAGAATAATAAAAGGCTTGCAATATTTCAGTTGTTTTCTAATGAATCCAGAATGAATGACATTTTTGTTTTTTTTTAATTGCATTACAGAAAATAAAGAACTTTATCACAATATTCTAATTTTCTGAGACAGTCCTGTATATAGAAGCATGGCTCTGCATTTTTGATTATTTTTTCATTAAAAACATATTAACCATTTATTTAAAATTGTTCCCAGATGTATCTGTTCCTGTCCCTGCTCATCTTTCTGCCACTGCGAGGCAAAACATCCCCGATCAGCTGCTATAATGAGAAAGGAGATGCAGTTGATTGGTAGATATCCTTTTTTAAGATAAGCTGACGCTGTGTTTTTATTAATGTCTAATTTAATGCAACAATGTTAGCAGCTTTATATTTGACACGT
Source organism: Cololabis saira (assembly GCF_033807715.1). NCBI lineage: Eukaryota > Metazoa > Chordata > Actinopteri > Beloniformes > Belonidae > Cololabis > Cololabis saira. Next base: position 38,448,890 of record NC_084589.1, on the reverse strand, counting down.
TTCCTGTCTGTGTCTCTGTAAACCAGGTTCTATCTGTACAAGCTGCCCAAGGAACATCACAGTACGTCTCCCACCAGGGGGGAACAGTACTTGCTGCTGGATAAAGGCAGCGCAGGATGGACGGAGGGGAAGGAGACGGTGAACAGCACCGTGGGAGCTCTGGGCCGTACTGTCGGACAACTGTACTCACAAAGAAAGGTCTGCTCCCATCACTTGTCTTTTCTTCTGTAACCGAAACTTCCCTAAACTGATTACAATACAGGTTTCACTTCCCTTGAATTAAGTAAATGTCAAGACAACAGGCCTTGAGAAGAGTCAACAGCCTTTTTAGGGGAGCAAGATGTGGCTGAGCCCTAGTAATAATAATAATAATAATAATACACTTTATTTGAATAGTACCTTTCTTAACAAAGTTACAAAGTGCTTCCCAAGAACAATAAAATACATCAAGATAAAAATAAAGTGCATAGTGGATAAGAACATAAGACAGCAATATCCTAATCTAAAATTAATAACAATATTCACACCACAATAAAAGCTTTTCTAAAAAGGAATGTTTTTAGTAAAATGTTTTTAGTCTTAGAGATTGTGCTTCATGTATATTTAATTATTGTTTTGTGGGAAATCTTTGCTCTGACATCCTTTAACGGTTTTAAAATGTCATAATTTCTTTGACACGTTCAAGGCCTGTAGTATAAAAGAACCTCCACTCTGTGTAACTGCTGCTTTCCTTATTAAAGTCCAAGTAAAGTTGTGTTTTAACCACCCAAATAGGCTTTTTCTTGCATCAGGAACTGTCTCCACTCATTGAGCTAAGATAATAATAATAAAATCTTTATATCTGATGCACTATTTGTACATAAATATGTGGCCCAAAGTTATTTACATATTTAAAAGTAATACAAGTTAAAAACTTCCACGTAAATCTTTGAATTTGTGCTACTTGTAGTGGAACAAGATTCCCATAATTTTGCGTTGCTGTACAAATACATCTTTTACACATTAGGGATGCAACTTAAATGACTTTTATTACCTCAAAATGTTTATTTTAAAAAAAAAATCCTGTCCAATTTGTCACCATTTGCCGCAGTGGCGGTTAAACTCTTGCCTTCTAGTTAGAACATGCAGTTGTCTAATGTTCACAGTTTACTCTGAAAGCAACACCTGCAGTATTCGTTAAAGTGCAAATGTTTAAATATACTTTTTCCTGCTTCTGCTTTTTTTTTTCTGCAGTCACAAGACTGAAATTCTGATTAACAAAAAAAAGTTTATTCCAACCGCTTGATAAATCAGATCAGAGTAAGAGTAAGTGACTCGTGATGGGAAGTGATGGTTTGCTCTTCATAAGAAATCCTCTTCTTTGATTGTTTTCTTCTTTCCAGGGTTCAGAGGTCGCGTACGTCCTTTACAATGACCAGCCCCCGTCTGGAGAGTTTGGTGACAGATGGGCTGACAGCGGTGAAAGCAGCGGGGGACACACAAAAGGTGAGCGGCGCGGCTCCCCGAGAACCCAGGTCGCCTCGCAAAGGAGAGAAAATCCTTCCCATCTGGGAAAAATACATGAAGCTACACATTACAGCAACAAATCCAAACTTTGCACCTTGTTGAGGGTTTGTCAGTTCTTGAAGGTAGGGTGCAAACTTTCTGATATTTGAAACAAAACCTCGGCGGATAGCACGGAGCCAGCTCCTCGTTTCCTCTCCAGCGGTCCCCAGTACAGTCAACCTCCCCATAACCTCTGTCAAACCTCTACCCATCCCCATCTTCACGAGCAGGAACTCTCATGTCTTAAGAAGAAAACACACGCCTTGCGGTTTATCTAACAAGTCTTTACATGCATTCAACATTCCTGTAACCTGGAAGACTTAAATGATCCCACTTCCCACAACTCCTTGTCCTCAAGAGGGCAAGGAGTTAGATCAAACCAATTTGTCCAATAGATAAGGATCCAGAGAGACGGAGCAGTCCTCTGTGTTAACAACCAAACAGCGTGTAGGTCATGGTGGCCGCGGTTCCTAAGTTTTAAAAAGGTGTCTTAAAAATAAAATTTTTGCTAAAATAAGGCCTTTAAAAGTCTTAATTTGTCTTCAATCTCAATCCAAGGTTCTTAATTTTAGAGGTATCCAGTCATCATTAAATAGTTTATTTCATCGTTTTGAGGAGAATCTCCTGCGGAGGTTCTAAATCTGTGTTGCCAGGTTGGGCAAGTTTCAGCCCAATTGGGCTGAAAACTGTATATTTGGGCTGCTTTTCCTGGTTTTTACTAAATATTTAGGAGAAGTTATTAACAAAAAGTTGTGAAAAGTAGAAACGTACACAATAAACTCACTGATATTTTATTTGCTTTAATCTACTCTAGTGGGAACTTTTTTTGGCTGTTTAGTGGTGTTGTGAAGCTAGAAATGTATTCCGCATTTAATAATTGACGGTTTCAACATAGAGAATGTATGATTCGGGCTTGTTTTTCATTATTTAGGCAGGTTTCGCATTTGGGCTGAAACCTGAAAGCCAGATCTGGCAACCTCGACCTCAGTGCTGGATTTCTTAGTGACTTGTCTTTTTGGTCTTAAATTTAGTTTGAAAATGGTATTAAAAAGACATGCTGCCCTCTCTCTCTGTCTTATCCGTATCGCAGCATTTAATGTTTTTACAAGGCATTTAGGAGGAAATCTTAATCTTCTAATCTCAAAGGAAAATGTATCACATCTTGACCCTTTTAAACTCCTAAAATTTTGAGTTTGATAGGCTTTGACTGAGATGAAGATGAAGCGCTGATGTTTCTCGATGACTGCTTCATCTGCAGGTGTGGTGCTGGTGGATAAAACCCAGGGCTTCTGGCTGGTGCACAGCACCCCTAACTTCCCCCCCAGGCGACGGGAAGGGCAGTACTATTACCCCGGCAGCGGCGTGAACAACGGGCAGAACTTCATCTGCGTCACCTACCCGCTGGAGCGCTTTCAGACCATCGGTAAGACGGGAATCATGGAGCAGAGCTGTTTTAGGGCCTAATTAACACTAACTAAAGATGCTGAAGGGAGGAGGTCCATTCAGCCTAATCACCTTCTGGCAAAAGAATCACATTTTTAATCTTTCTAACAAGTCTTTTTAACATGTTCCTGGACAAATCCTGAGCAGAAGTCAGTCAGCGGTACAGCGGTTGTTGATTTAAGGTCAAAGCTGCAGAGCTGGAGCATCTACAGTCTCAAGAAGGCGGCGACGTCTCACACGTTGAAACGAGGAGAAGTTACTCGGTCGTGAGGATGGGAAACAAACAAAACAACAAAAACTTCTTGAAACTTTCACATCTCACCCCGAGATGTGAAACTATGTCATAAGTGAGTTCAGTTGACTTGGAGACGTCAGAAATACCAGAATCTCGCAGGTTTCCCAGCTTCATTTTACATAAAGCTGTTTTGCAAAATTGACACAAACAGCTCAGTTTTGCCAAGAAAGTAACGATAAAGCCGTCTGCTGTTTATTTATAGTGGAGGCACCACAATGAGTTTACTTTGTGTTCTCTTTGTTCTTGTTTTGCAACCCCTGCTCTCAAACGGAGTCAGTGGTGATGTTTCCCGTCTGTGAAGCCTATAATTCCTACTTCTGCTCATCTGAAATGAAGTTTGGCCGACGTCGCACCTCGTGACCTTCAGCAGAGGCCGACTGTTCTCATGTTCAGCCAGTGCAGCGGTCTGAAGCTGGAGTGGTGTTCAGACTGGGGGGTGAAGGGGGTGACGGGGGTTTCCCCACCACACCATGCGACAGTCGGTCGGTCATCCGAACAAAAACACCCTTGAGAATTGACTTTTGCGGAGATTCGGAGCATGCAAGGCGTCCGTATGGGTGCAAATGTCGCTCTGAATGCTGCGTGCAGCCTTCAGCGAGGATGTTTACCCCACAGAAGTGGGAGTGATGCCCTGTCACACCCCAATATCAGCAGAGATGCAGGCTTCTGAACCGAGAGCTAATACAAGCCGGGTGGTTTCTAAATCTTTATTTCAGTAAAAACATGAAAAGCATAATTTCACCGAAGGATTTGGACATATTTGTCCAAGCTGTTATTTATTTTTTTAACCAGGTCGGTCCTGTGGAGATACAATGACCTCTTTTTCAAGGGAAGCTTGGCCAAGACAGCAGCCAGAGAAACATTAAAAGTGCAACAATTAAAAACAGACACCACCAACTCACTCAATAAAATAAATAAATAAAATACTCAACACTCAACAAGATAAATAAAAATGTGTGCTAGGTTAAAACACAAGTTAAGAATTAAAACAACAAGTGTGAAAAGTAGCTGCTGCAAGATCCTTCATATGGCTTTTAAAATTTCCAACAGTGATGAGATCCTCCAGATTTAGTGTCTTCTGTAGGGAGTTCCAGGCAGCAGGTGCAGAGGACTTAAAACAGTGTTTACCTAGTTCAGAATGCAATTTTGACATGTTTAGCAGATATAAATCATTGGAACGTAAGCAGTAATTGCTGTGGGATGACTGTCACTTACCCTGACGTAGCATTAATATTGAAGCTCTTGTTGTGTTGTGTAAATCTCCGGGCGGTCGGGGGTCACCGTGGTTACGGGAGCCTGGAAGATCTCTCAGATCTGCAGGGACCGGGTCAGCTGGTGGGTCTCAGGGCTCAAACCCAACAGGGTGGACTGTGTTTTCTGGTGTCACGCTGCCCTCTAGTGGAGCAAAGCGATCAAAAACTAATCAAGCAACAAAAACACTGTTGTGACTTGACTGGATTTGACCCAAACAAACATGAAAAAACCTACTAGTCACTGAAGTGCTTATTTACCGGTAACAAATGACGCGTTTCCTTGGGCAGCAAGTCAGCTGAATGAATGATTGTCCATAAACATCCTCTGTGATGCTCAAAAAAGGGTATTTATTTGTACACGCAAGCTCCTTTCTATACAGCAAACTACATGCACTTATAAGGCTAGAACTTGCATGAAACCAGTAAAGCTGTAAGACCAAAACTGCAACAATGCGACACTAAAGTTAAGACGGTCAGAAAACTGTGCAAAAATGGCACTACAACAATTCACATACCCACACAAGTTATTAAATGGGGAGCACAACACAATACAAAATTGGCTCTAACAAACACATCTGTATTTAGTTTAATTCCCTTTTAGATACTTGTGTTAAACACATCCACAACTTTTCCGCCAATCCTCTGCTTTTGTTATTTATCTATCTTTATCACCTTTTTTATGCTGTTTTTAATTAGATTTTTAGATTAGATTAGATTTTGAATATCAATTTGAGTTGTGTTTGTGTAGGAAATGTGCTTTAGTGAAGCTGCCTTTGCCTTAAATTTTGAGTTGTGGGACAGATTTCCACGTTGCCTCAGTTCCTTTTAAAACGGGCTTCATCTCAGGAAAGAAAAAGTTCCTGAGTCGGGCTCACACGTGTCCTCTTCTGCATGCTCGAGGTTTAACCTTTGGAAAGCACCGCTTTATGTACGCTGCTGCTTGGAACGCAGAAAACTGAAGTTAAAGGAGCTCATCAACCTTGTAGCTCTAAAAACCTGCGTGAGAGAAACTGGAGCAGCTTCATACCGAACTTAGTCCTGTTGTTTTTATTCTGTAAATTATTTTATCTGTGTTGCTGTGTGTTTTGTAATTATTAGAATTTTTTTATGCTGCTGTCTTGGCCAGGCTTCCCTTGGAAAAGAGGTAATTGTGTCTCAACGGGACTGACCTGGTTAAATAAAGGCAGTGATAGTAATAATGATGATAACCTGCGTTTCTGGACCGTGACTTCTGGGAGTCTCCCCGCAGTGATGTCCAGTACAGATTCTTGCTGTCTCAGGGCCAGTTTCACAATTTTTAAATGCAGTTTACTTCAGATTACTGAACCTCTGGCCATCTGCACTGATCTGCTGACAACAAACCTGATGGGTTGCCAGCTTTTCTATTTAGTACCACCTATTTTTGTTCATTTTGTTAATGTTTTTGTATTTTTTCTCGGTTCTGTCATCAGTAAAATATACAAACTCTTTTGTTTTTATGTACATTTTGCGCAGCGTTGCAACCTCTTCAGAAGTAGGGACGTGGTGAAGACGAAGTTGAAATCTATAACAGCTGAGCTGTGCAGAAATACACTCGACGATCACAAAAGTCAGCAGCTGATATAAATAAGTGTTAAGAAAAAGCAGCTGCTCAGAAAATGCAGATGTTTCAGTAATTAGTCTTCCGCTTCCTGGTAACGTGCCCTTTTTTCTTTAATTTCCAGAAAAAGTTTTCACAATTTGCACAAATCAAACACAGATAAAACTCTGACTTAGTTGTCAGTCTGTCAGCATCAGGACCTCCTCTGTTTCACTCCGAGAATCAAAACGAGCAGAAATCTGCAGCAGAAAACCTAAAACCACATTCCCCTGAAATAAATCACCAGGAGGATAAATGTGGGCTTTGTTCCCTTTTTCTGTATGAGCATACAAAACCCGCCCTGGTTGGAACTAGCTGTTCTTGTTTTAACCCAGGTCTTATGTTCTTATGGTTTTAAGTTGTTCTCATGTTTGTTTTAGCAGGTCTTGCTTTCTAGACCTACTTTTAGGATTTTATCTTATACTTCTATACTTTTTTTAGTGTGTATTTTAACTTACCGTAAATCTTATCCTGCATTATTAAGTTTTATGTTTTATGTAAAGCGCTTTGCTTTGCATTTTTAATTTTGTATGAAAAGCGCTATACAATTAAAGGTTGATTTGATTTTCATTTGAGTTAAACTGGTTCCCCACCGCAGGAGAGCAGCTGCAGATCAATCAGCCTAAGGTGTACGACTGCGACGTCCCGGCGTCCCTGGCGTCCCTGCTGTCCGCCCTGGCCGCCGTCTGTGGGAAGAATCAGCCGTCCAGCCGGCTCGTCCCGTCAGACACAGCCGTGGCCAATCGCAGCGTGACGCTGACCTCCAAGGGCGGCACCGACTTCATCAGCTTCGCCAAAGGAGCCTCGTTTGACAACGGTAGAAACACCAAAGTAGATCAAAGCTCATTTAGTTTCTTGTTATCGACCTTTTAATCTCACAGCTCAGTTTTAGAGATCATTTCATTTTTTCATTTGTAATTTTTCATTTTTTTCTTTATTTCATTCAGTGAGAGAAAAACAAAACAGTTCAATATAATTACAACAAACCTCTTTCCTTGAATGAAAGGGAACAGAAAGCTTATTTTATCCGTCCCTTTTTCCTAAGAAATACAATTTCAATTAATGTAATAATAAAAAAAACATGACAAATTACACAATTTAAAAGAAAAACACTTTCCAATAAACGTAATTTAAAAAAAAACAAAACCCAAACTACAACAAAGTTATAAAATAACACAAAATAGCTGTCGTCAAACACAGAAAAAAAATATGACAATGGTGCTAAAAAGAGAGAGAGAAAAAAAAGAAAACCCACCTAACTTAAAGGAGCTTGAGGCAGGATTTATGAAAAAAATGCGTATACGTTTTAAGTTTTCTAGTAATAATGTCAGATGAAGCGTTCCAAACCAAAAAGAATGAGCCCTCTAGTGTATCTCTCCTTTGCCTTGAACAGGCTGTGTGCTGCAAAATGTGCTGCAATTCGGACTCCGAATTTCCCGCACTGGGCTGCGGATGTGACGTCACATGACGCTGCATGCACGTTCTCCCCGTTCTCCCGTGCCAGCTTCACTGTTGGCTGCAGTAACCCCGACGGTCGTCGTCGCACTAATGAGTCTCATTTCTTATTCTTGCCTCAAGCTCCTTTAACAATTATCATGATATTTCTTCATCTAACTGGCTTTTATTATTCATGAGGTCTGAGTAATAAAAACATGCTTTCTGCTTCATCAGATCTGTACCACTCCTGGGTGGCCCCGGCCCTCCGGTCAGACCTGCTGGTCCAGTTCTGGATCCGCTCCACGGGCATCCTGCCCTCCGACTGCTCGCGGGGCTGGAAGGTTCTGGACATCACGCTCATCAACCCGGGCCAGAGCTTCACCTTCAAGGCCAGCCAGGACCACTCCAAGTGGGCGGTGAGCCCGGCGGCGGCCGGCGGGGGGGCGGGCGGCGGCTGGGTCTGCGTGGGCGACATCAACCGCAACCAGGCGGAGGAGAAGCGCGGCGGAGGCACGGTGTGTCTGCAGGATCCCGTGGTGTGGAAGGCTTACCGGACGGCGGCGCTGCAGTGCCAGGCCTGCGGAGGAGGAACCATCACCTGCTGACGACGAAGAGGTGGGCCGGGCCGAAGGAGGGCCGAATAATACCTGGAGACGGGTTTATGTCAAATACTGGGTCAAAGAACAACAAAATAATACCTGGAGACGGGTTTATGTAAAATACTGGGTCAAAGAACAACAAAATAAGACTTGGAAGACGGGTTTAGGTCAAATACTGGGTCAAAGAAGGGAAAAATAATACCTGGAGAGGGATTTATGTCAGATACTGGGCCGAAGAACAACAAATGAATACCTGGAAGACGGGTTTATGTCAAATACTGGGCCGAAAAATGGCAAATTAAGACTTGGAAGACGGGTTTATGTTAAATACTGGGCCGAAGAACAACAAAATAATACCTGGAAGACGGGTTTATGTTAAATACTGAGCCGAAGAACAACAAAATAATACCTGGAAGACGGGTTTATGTTAAATACTGAGCCGAAGAACAACAAAATAATACCTGGAAGACGGGTTTATAGCTTGGAGGGAATCTGTCAAAAATCATAAAGATTGTGCACTTGGTGACAAGTTTTTGATATTTGGCATGGTGTTAGTTTTGGACATAAGGTTTTCAAAAACCACCGCAAACAAATTGGGACGGCCCCTAGTGGCCGGTTTGCAGAAAATTCTAAATGGCTCCCGCCGAAATGACCAAAGGTCATATCTCAGCTTCTCTTAGTCCTAGATTGTTGAATATTGTCACTTTCTCTACTTTTCTTGGTGCTAGGAATTCAATTCTGAGATAAAGCTCCAATATTTCAAGGTCATGTTGAAGGTCAAATTTAATTTTCAAGGTCATTTTTTTGCCCAAAAAACTCTATAATTAAGTCACATAGAAAGATTATAGAGGGATCTAGACCCATATTTTCACCCCCAGGGAATGCAATTTTTCTGTTTATTGGACAGTAGTGTCAATAATCTCACTGGGTGAGAACAGTGACCTTCATTCAGGCTTAAGATGAACAGAACCTCAGAACTAAGTCGCAGTGAAAGAATAGGATTTTATTAAAATAACACACGAAAAACATCAGCTGTGCATATTTAAACTCACTTAAAGCGACACTACGTAACTTTTCCACCTTAATATAATATTTCCAGAGTCATTGTGATGGTACATCAACTTCCAACAGGTTTAATGAACCTCTGTCATGGTCTGAGGGGTCTGTATCGCCTTCACTGGCACTATGTAACTTTGAGGAGCATGGTAGGAACCCTTCCACACTAAAAAACTACAAATCGTTACGAGTTTGACTGCTTTACGGCATACGTCACTTCCCCCTCCTTCCCGATTCGCAGTCGAGACAAAAATGGGCGGGGCGTGGAGCGCAGCTCCGCAGAAGCTGGTAACCCGTTGCTGCTGCAGCAGCTCCTCACACAACAGACGTGGGGAAAAGATCCTAATGGTTTAACTTTTCAACGCTTTCCTGCTCGGAGGCAGAACCACGGAGGCCAAGTATCTGATATAACAAAGTAAAAGAGTGAAAGAGTCGTCGGCTCGCTTTGGATCGCGGCTGTAACGACCAAACAACCTTCCACACAGTAAACCACAAACACTCACACAGACCGGGTCGGATCAAAACACGGGTTTTATTCCCCACTTCTCCAGCTAAACGCAGTTGCTGGCCAGCTCTCTGCGGTGCAATTAACCCTAATCAGATAAAACTAGTTTGTTGAGGAAAAAATATTAACTCTTATTTGTAGCTGCAGAGGAAAAAAATAATCCCACGAGGAAAACAAAAATATTGCTCACGCCTCGGAGCCTCTTCAACATAATATAGCAGTCAAAAAAAAGAAAAGAGAAGTAAGAGGGATACAAAACATGTACTGTATGTTGTACTATTATACAAATTTATTGAAACACATGGCGAATCAAACATTTACCAAAGCAGCTGCCAAACACTCCTAAACAAGGTAGTAAGACGTGGGTTGTGCAGAACTACGGCAGTAAATCCTTCTAAAGAGTGGCGCTCCGACGAGGAGCTCCATTCTTTAGTAGGGATTTCATATGGATCCAGACCGTTAATAATCATTATTTTCTCCATATACCGCTTCCTGGCTTCCTTGTTTAAGGTATCCCGGTAAATTCCAGTTCCTTTCCAGCAGTTTAACATCTTTTTTTGCGTTCCGTCTGTTCACTTGGTGAAACAGAAAAGCGTCCCGTCTTCATTCGCTATCAAAACAAATGCAGTGACGGGAGTTTTCCGGCAGTATGCGCTGGTGCTCATGGGAAATGTAGTGTTCTTCCTGGTAAAGCACTACCGCTTTTGTCCAAAAGATGCCGCCAAACTCAACAAAAGCTGAAAGTTCCGTTGTGCTGCTTTAACACCTACAATGCTGCTTCTATCGCCTCGTTTATTAATTCATTTGGAATTATCTGCAAACCGGCCACTAGGGGTACATCCCAATTTGTTTGCGGTGGTTTTTGAAAACCTTATGTCCATACCTAACACCATGCCTAATATCAAAAACTTGTCACCAAGTGCACGATTTTCATGAATTCACTCCCAGCTATTATGTCAAACACTGGGCCGAAGAACAACAAAATAAGACCTGTAAGACGGGTTTATGTTAAATACTGGGGAGAAGAACTGCAAAATTAGAGCTGGAAGACGGGTTTATGTCAAATACTGGACCAAAGAACAACAAAATAAAAGCTGGAAGACGGGTTTATGTCAAGTTTTGGGCATCTTATGGCTTAGATCTGAGAAATGTCAGTCGTCCAGATTTGCAGGGAAGTGTGATGTAATAAACCCAGATATTTTCCCGTCCTTATCTCCATCCAACTTCCAAAGATGCTGCTTTTACTGAACCTTGAAAGCTGATGGAGCTATGAAGAGTTTAATTAGGTTCTTTTAAACTGTATCTCTGTGGTATTTTGATTAAAAAAAGGTCAAACATGTTATTAATACTATAAAAAAATGTATCAACCTTTAAATATGAAAAAAGGTTACATATCTCCTTTAAGAAAGACGTAAAGCTGCTAAAATGAATTGGTTCCTCCTGCAGGATCCATTTGGTCTCCTAAATCACAATGTCTGAACATAAAAAAAAGAATTTAATAAACATCTTCATCCATTCCCAGTGGTCGTGTAAACGAGTGATGTTTATAATTTTCAACCGATGGGTTTGTACCTCTCAGTAGCGTGAAGCGCTGTTTTTACGTGCTCGTCTCATCACCCCGAGTCCTGACCGGGTCGGTGCGTTTGCACGTCTGTGACGTTTTCAGTCGTTCCAACGATCAACAGGTGGCAGCAGCATCTCAATCAAGCACTGAATCCTGCAAGTCGGTGCTCACACTGGGATGCAGATCTCTGACTGCACTTTCAATGATTTACAAGGAAGGAAATGCATCCAACACGTCTGCCAGAGCTCAGGGAAATGCTCACAGGTGGGAAGTAAAGAGCCTGAGAGACCTGTCGCCTCCACACCTGATCCTTACTTCTGTTTGTTTTGAGGTGAGGGCATTTATTGTTTACTCTTAATGTCGAGAGACTTCTAGTAATATGGCAACAAGAAAGAAAAGCCACTCCAACCACTCAACCTTTAAAGGAAAACAAGCTCTAGCCTGCCCCCCCCACAGAGACACAGAAACAAGTTGCTCGTTCATTTGCATGTTTGGTACGATTGTGGCGCTCGTCAAGAGCAGCTTCACCCAGCTCTTGATATTTAGTCCATATTTAGTTTACCTATACGTAGGGTTGCCACCTTTCAGAAATAGAAATAAGGGACGCTCCGATTTCGTCAGCACAGGCGCCATAAAAAAGGGACATTACCCAAACTTCTAAACTGCTTAGAAATAATAGAAGAATATAACTAGAGGTGAAGGTCAGGAAATTAGAATATGGTGTAAGTTCATTTATTTCAAAAATTCAACTTAAAGGTGAAACTAATACATTACATAGTCTCATTACATGCAAAGCAAGATATGTTATACCTTTGTTATCATTTTGATGATCTAAGTCTTTATTGATTTCATAAAATATTCAAATTTTTTAGATTTCTTATTTGGGGTTTTCATAAACTGTGAGCCATAATCACCAAAATTAGAACAAATAAAGTCTTGAAATATCTCACTTTGAATGTAGTGGGAAATAATATATTTGTTTCAACTTTAGTTGAATTTACTACTAATGAAGTTTTGCAATATATTCAAATTTTTCAAATTCAAACCTTCACCTGTATATTATGATATCAATAAATAAAGAGCATAATATATGTCCCGTATTGGTTACGGAATGCAACTTTTAATTCCGTAACAATTCCGTATTTCAAGGGACGGGTGGCAAGCCTACCTATACGTGTAGGGGCGCTATTTTTTTCAAGCTAATTAAATCCCAAGTTGTATATCTCCTTTGCAATGAATCGACTCCTAACTTTTGACATAAACACACTGCATCACTTTGCACGAAGGAAATCGTAAGAATCAAGAAAGAGGGAATCAAGTTGTGAGGAAGGACAACAAGACTTCTAGCAGATTAAATTATTCTTTCTTAACAAGAAAAAGCTGAGCTTTGTTTAAGAAAATGCTGCACCCATGTTTATCTTTGTCAAACAGAAAAGATGATCTTTTATTGCCCAATAAACTGACTACAGTGTTAACTGACTACAACTCTAGCCTGCCCCCCCCCCCCCCCCCCCCCCCACAGAAACATTGTTCATTTGCATGTTTGGTACGATTGTGGCGGCCGTCAAGAGCAGCTTCATCCAGCTCTTGATGTTTAGTACAGAGCTGGAGTCCTGGAGGCTGACAGGAAGCTGAGCGGTTGTGATCATTTAGAAACCCCCCCCAAAAAAAAAGTGCCACTTAAAAAAAAAAAACGCTGGCTGCCGTTCTGACACTGAGGAGACTGGATGAAATCCAGCTCAGTAGCTCTGACTGCTGCCGTCTCCATCAGGATTAACCCCCGCTGGAGATGCTCTCAGGACGGCCCAAGCTTTGCTGGCTTAAAAAAAGAGAAAGCTTTTTTATTATAATAAATCTGACACCAACAGATGAGAAATTACAGACACCGACAACATTCAGGTGTGAGGAATGCTTTAATACTTTGAGAATGTTCGTATCTTCACTGCACGAGCGTCTGCGCATCTTTGATGTGCTTTTCTTTTTTCTTTTCACATTTTTTTGTCATGTGCTTTAGATTTTCCACTTGGATTCCGTTTCCGCCTCTGAACATTCAGTCTGACCCCCCTACCTCAAGTCTGAAGGTGCTGGCTGTCTTCAAACTGAATAAAAAGACGACCTCAGAGATGTAATCGTTGTAATGGAAGTTAAAATACACTCGCTGTGCTTTGAGATGTCAGTATTCTGTGTTTTTTACAGAATACTGAGCAGCATGAGAGAGACGGCGACGTATTAAATGCAGCGTCTGTTATCCAAAAGCAACACAAAGTTCGTAGAAAAGTAAATTTATTACCACAAAAATAGGACATCCGGTTTGTAGTGCATAAATAGCTTTGACGTGAAACTACGGCACGTCTGAGGCGGCTGCTTCACCCCCCCACGCGTGGACTGAATACATTCTGATGCAAACATGAGAAAGGTGAGCACCCGGTAGAGAAAAGGCACTAAAGACAGTCAGTAGCACGGCAATCGAGCTCGCCCGCGTCCTCTCTTATTACCCAGAATCCTCTCCCTGGCCTCCCGTGCTTCAGCCAGTCACGAGGCTTCATCGGCACGGAGGTCAGAGGTCATCAGACTCCTCTCATAGAGGTGTTTTAGCTCCCACTCTCTTTTCTCCTGAAACCTTTGGCCTCTCTGTGGAAACAATCGGGACAAACTGAGTTTAGCTTATGCTCCGTTAAAACGATGCAACCCGGGAACCTTTTCACCCCCCTCGCAGGTTCGGCGGCTTAGCGATGAGCTGAAAACAAAGTGCTCTGAGTCGTTTTTAAAGCTGCAGTAATCAATTTCTTTTGCGTCCTTTGCTGTTAAATCGCGGCAAAAATTTGCCTACGTACACGGCGAGCAGAGGAGTGCGACCGTTTCAGCCCACATCACTTCCTTTTAGGGCAGGGGTCGGCAACCCAAAATGTTGAAAGAGCCATATTGGACCAAAACCACAAAAAACAAATATGTCTGGAGCCGCAAAAAATGAAAAGTCTTGTATAAACCTTAGAATGAAGGCAACACATGCTGCATGTTTCTATATTAGTTATAACTGGGGGAAGATTTTTTTTTCATTATGCACTTTGAGAAAAAAGTCGAAATGTCGAGAAAAAAGTGGAACATTTCGAGAAAAAGGTTGAAATGTCAAGATTAATGTTGAAGTACAATCTTGAAAAAAAAGTCGAAATGTCGACAAAAAAGTCGAAATGTTGAGGAAATAGTCAAGATTTCGTGAAAAAAGTCGAAATGTTGAGAAATAATTCAAAATATCGAGAAAAAAGTCGAAATGTTGAGATTAAAAAGGAAAGGAAAAAGGAAGAAAAAAAGAGAAAAAAAGGAAAAAGGAAAAAGAAAAAAAAAGAAAACAAGAAGAAAAAAAGAGAAAAAAGGAAAAAAAAGGAAAAAGAAGAAAAAAAGGAAAAAAGAAAAAAGGAAAAAAAAGAAGAAAAAAAGGAAAAAAAAGGTCAAACATTTTTGAAAAAGTTCCAGGAGCCACTAGGGCGGCGCTAAAGAGCCGCATGTGGCTCTAGAGCCGCGGGTTGCCGACCCCTGCTTTAGGGTTTATTTTAATCTCCAGTGGCTACAAGGCGACCTGCTGATCCGCTACCTGCACGCGTGTCCCGGTAGGACCAATCAGGGACGCTGCCTTTAAAAATTCAAAACCAAAGACAAAGGAAACATTAAATAAGTGCGTAATATTACTGAATGAGGATCTGGACACGGATAAAAACATAAAAACATTTAGTCGAGGCATGTAGCTGGCTTAGCTGAGCTTTAACACGCCTAAACCACGACCCCGAAGGTACACCGAGATTAGCTCGTGAAGCAAGCATAGCACGTATAAATAACTATAACTCAAGAGCTCCAACCCTTTATGAAATTGTTTAGACTCTAAATCTCAGCTAAGTGCCCTTTGGTAGTAGACTGTCATCAATTTTTACGACAATCAGAAGACATAATACATTCCTCAGCTGTCACTTTCAGGACATGGTCTCCTGATTTTAGTGAGATTTCTTGCCTGATTAAAACCTAAAATACTAAAAAAAAAGTCCCGTTATAGAAGTGTTTTGAAGGCCTTTTGGGTACTTCCGAACGTAAAACCAAAACAGCGAGCTAAAAGAGCCTAAACTTCACAAACATGTGAGTCAATGTTAATTTAAAGCTACTGTATGTAGCAATGCCACGTCTGGCCACATGGGGGCGCATCAATTTGCTGGGTTGGCAGAATAGCCACTAATCGCTAATGAGTCGGGACGGTCTGGCGCGTACCCTTGAGAAATGCTGCCCCCGTGTGGTCAGACGTGGCATCGCTGCATAGGGTGGCTTTAAAATGTTGATTAATGCAGCTTTATCTTTTATGTTGAAATGAAGAGCTGAAATGATTCACATTGTCTGTGGACGTAGGCTGAGCTCTGTCGGATCTTGCAGGTATTTTATGGATTTTTCAAAGCTGTCAAACATGAACTCAGAGCTCTCTGTCAGTGTAAACACAACACTGGCTTCAAACACACATACAAAATATATAAATATGTACAAAACATGTATACGTCTCACTGACATGCTCCAGTGTTTTGCTACACTTAGCAACCGCCCTTGCAGATGTTTGTTTTGGAAAGACAGCACCGAGCGCTACGCGGCGGGGAGTTGGAGGCCAGCACCAAGAGCTCTTCCTGTAGGTGAACGTTCAGAAAACGGGAGGAACTGAATCCGTTCCTCAGCCGCCGTCGGACGGAGCTGGGATCAGAATAAAGTCCGGACCAGTCTCCTGCCCTTGGCCTTGATCCGCGGGAAGGTGGCGCTCGTCTCCGGGCTGATGGACTGGGGGCCGAACGGGGTGTTCCCGCCTTTCCTCCTCAACAGGAAGTCGACGCTGGATGAGGTCATGGCGTAGAAGACGTTTCCTGTGGGAGGAATGACGAGTTCTGCATTAAGAGAAGAAGAGAGACAGAAAAACAAAACATTATAATTCAGCAGTTTCTTCAAGGCAGCTTCATCAAGTCCTGCTCCATGTGTCCAGCTTTAAAGGGCCAGTCCCACCTCACTTCTTCCCCCTCTCATGTTTGCTTATATGTGTAGGGCCGTTACTGTTTCTTTTTAGATATATGGAGAGGGAAAGCTAACTCAAGCTAACTAAAAGTTGTATATCCATCCTCCTTTGCAATGAATCGACTGATAACTTTTGACATAAACATACACTGCATCGCTTTGAACGAAGGCAGTCGTGAGAATCAAGAAAGAGGAAATCAAGTCTGTGAGGAAGGGCAACAAGACTTCTAGCAGATTAAGTTCTTGTTTCTTGGCAAGAAAAAGCTGAGCTTTGTTTAAGAAAATGCTGCATCTCATGTTTATCTTTATGTCAAATAGACAAGACTATATTTTTTTGCCCAATAAACTGACTCCATAGTTTCTATCTCCACCTTCTGCAATACGCATAATTTGATGTGTTTCTGGTGCTGCACGAAGGTGCATCCATGGCATCTCGACCCAGCTTTCAATTCACTCAGTATGTTTATATGCACAAAGTCAAATTGTTGCCTCAATCCGACTGATATCGAAGTTTTAACAGCCATGTTTACGCCTTAGCCGGGCTGTAATGGAACTGAACTGAAGCTCTTGAGATGGAGCTTTTAGTGCCAGATAACGTTATCCCGACATGTATACACAACCATGCTTAGCCGAGCTACTAGCCGCCCCAGGACTCCCCCTTCTGGAAGTGACGACACCGCGAAAACCAGAGTATCAACACAGTAGGAGAAGAAGACGAACAACAAAGAAGTAATCGGAAGAACGGCAACGTGAAAGTGCGTGTGGCACCACCTAGCATCGTGGTGTTGAACGCACCTCAATCAATAATCGATTATCTTCTTGCCCATGTTTACTTGGATTTCTCTGAACCCCTGGTTTAATCCTTAGTAGATTGTTGCCAATAGCTGGATTTAGATGTGCATGTAACCACACGGACTGTCTGTCCTTCCTTGGACCTTATTTTGTAGTTATTAAACACTGAAAACGGAAAATTTGCAAAATATCCTGCTGGTCTGGAGCTGCTTTGACACGCACTTTGGGCCTCTTCAAAGGCTTCCAGTCAAATTATTGGATTGCTGTATTTTCTGTACATATTCATTGTGTTAGCCAGCCGTTCACTTGATGCCAAGTAGACCCAACCCTTGGGAAAGGTGTTGCTGGTAGCGCGTGAATACACAAATGTTATTTTAATGATCGCAAACATTTTAGAAATTTTGACATTTTTACACATGAATTACGTTTTTTTCATTCAAGTGACGATAAAGGCCCCAGGTTACAGTGTTAAAAGTGGAAATACCTGGATCCTGAAAAAAAAGACATATTTTAACTTTCAAGCACACTGAAGCAAAATTAGCATCCTTTTGGAAAGTCAGTGATACGCTCTACAGGAAGTCACAATTTTATCCCCATTTGAACAAAATTAATACACCTAAAAATAAAAGTGATCCATAAATAAGTTGCCAACACAAACAGATTCTTATTTGTCCAGCTTGAGTGGATTAATTCTCTACCTTTTCCTTCGGGCAGTAGCTGGATCAGCTCGTATCTGGACGCCTGTTTGGGATCCTGATTGTGCTTCTCTAAGGCAGAGCTGATCACAGTGGGGGTCTTGTCATTGCTGGTAACCTGAGGGGAAAGAGCAGAATAACAATGACGACAGGACAGCTTGATTTGCTCTAATGATACGCTGGCTCCATTGTATCCTGCGGGTCTGAGTCTGATGACTATCATTAAGCGGTCCTTTTTGCAGACAGGAGAACAGCTGGAAGTGCACCATGTCACCGAAAAACGAGGAAAAATAACCAGGGCACTGGCTAAATTAGAGTTAAAGGGTTTGGTTTGTGTACCAGTATGCTTCGGTACAGGTTTCCATCCTGCAGGTCCATCCGTATCCTGATGATCCGCATGTCGGGGCCAGACCCCTGGATGTTACCGGTGGGGTTGTTGCCGCAGGAGGCCGACCGGCGGTGGGATTTGGTTGGTGTGGTCGGAGTCAGCGTGGTGGGGGTGGATTCCACGGTTGGAGGCGACGTGTCGACATCCAGACAGGACACGGACGGAGATCTCATGTGCTGCAATGGAAAGAACATGTTAACTGATCGTTTTTAGCATAAGGGATCAAACTTTCAGTGTCTTAAAAGACTATTTTTCGTGTCAAGTCAAAAATGCTCTCTCATGGTGTTCCTCAGTGTTCCGTGCCAGGACCAATCCTGTTTTTATTACAGTAATCCCTCGATATAACACGGTTCACCTTTCACAGTCTTGCTGCTTCACGGATTTTCATTGTGCATTGTTTCCTGGATTCTGATTGGCTAAACAGTCGCCCCGCTTCTTCACTTCCTGTGTCAATAACGTTGGTCGCTTAGCAACAAGCTGAGAACGGCCAATGAACTTCAGCAGCAGCTCAAGAACGGGACCCTTTGACGAATCGTTCATTACAGTCTCAAATATAATCGATGGTGGCATGTCGGTTTATAAAAAACTTTTTGCCCAGAAGAAAAAAGAGCAACAACAAAGACCCATAATTATGGGTCTCGAAAAAACACACGTGCACCGCAGGCTTTAGAAGACAAAATCGCTACAGAGCGAGTCGGGATGTAGCAGCAGTCAGAAGAGAAGTGAAATACGCGCCAGTCACAATTTGTCCTACTTTACTTATTGTATTTTTTTCATAATCATTTTTAATTTTCTCCTGATCTCCATAAATTTGAAGCCTTGTATAATAATTGTAAAAAAAATAAAGGTTGCTACTTCACGGACCTATCATGGGTTCTTTTTGTAACGTAACCCCTGCGAAAAACGAGGGATTACTGTATCTATATTCTCCCTCGGGTGGCTCATAAGACTCTTTTAATAATGTGTCCTGCTACTTTATGCGGATGATATTCAGCTCTACGGTTCCTTTCAAGAGTCGGAGAGAGGTGTGTTACCCAGCTTGCTTGACTGTTTTGATGCCATTAGCTAACAATTATTTTCATCCGAGACATTGATCAACACCTCAGTCCCTGAGCTCCTCTGTCCAGTCGAGCATCAGAAACCTTGGCACATGGTTTTAACATCACTGTCCTCGGAGAGGCATTCACAGGTATTGATCAAAAACTACTTTCATCACTGGACCAAGCCCCAAAATACATCTGCAAACTTTTAACCCTTTATTAACCCTGTGACCCTGTCCAGGATTAAATGGGTATAGAAAATGGATGGATGGATGGATGGATGGATGGATAACCCCTTATTCCTCAGCTTGTATATTTAAGTCCAGAGAGGTACCAAGAGCTTGTTTTAAAACCATGGAGACCATGGTAAATACACTTTTATTTAAACAAGCCTGAGCAACTTGATTATGTTATTTAAGTGTCAGTGATTTACCTTTGTGAGTTTTGAGAGGAAGTTGTTGACCGGTGAATGAAAGTCAAAGAGACTGTCGCTGTCACCAGCCAGGCTGCTCCGGGAGGCACTCAGGCTGGAGACACAAAACAAAAACACAGACAATCAAATCATTATCACGGCTGGGAGGTGTGGTGGAGGGAGCATCATCATAAAGCCTGGCTTCACTTGCTCAGGGCCTAGACTACCTGCCAGTATAATCAGTACTCGAGTTGAGGGGGGATGGCATCCCCTCTGAAATAAAAACGGTCAAAATTATCCCCCCCTGTAAAACTGCCATCCCTCCTTTCCATCCCTTATGTCATTTCATCAATGAATGTGGTATTACTGCTATTTCAACATTTAGAGTCATCACCAGAAAAATAACCTATTTGACAATTTTCAACTGTTTCAAGTAAATTTTCACTTGAAATAAGTAGGAAAATCTGCCAGTGGGACAAGATTTATATTCTCATTACAAGCAAAAACATCTTGTTCCACATGCAGATTTTTCTACTTATTTCAAGTGAAAATCTACTTGAAACAGGTGAAAATTGTTGTTTTTTCCAGTGATGAGTCTTGTTTTAAGTGTAATGAGATTTTACTAAAATTAGACATTTTAACTAGAAATAAGACAAATATTCTTGTTAAGATTTTGAGTTTTTGCAGTGATCCATTTTACTTATCCTGTGAAGAACAGAATCATATTGATAAGCTCAGAAAACTGTTTTTTATTGTTGTGTTTTGATGTATTTGATGTAAGCCCAGTGGATATTTAAAGCTTACAGAAGGCTGCATTCAACTGCTGCTATGTCATTCCTGCAGTATTTCTGCAGGTGTTTTGGTCAGTGCTATTATTTGTAATATATTATATTATTTGTAATCAGCACAAATGATCTGTCCCCATATGATAAAATCCACAATCCCCCCTGATTTTTTTTCACAACTTAAGTACTGAGTATAATAATTTATTCAGATAACAAAGGTATCCTGCAGGATAATGTCAGGATGGATGTTCTCCAGCTGAAGCAAGACAAGGACTTTCAGAGACTGAAGACAGAAATGCTTCAGAAAAAGAAATATCCGTCTTTCAGCACGATCCCGGACCTTTAGAGAGCCGTTCACAGTCACTGCTGCCGCAGGAGGCTTGACCGACTGTTAATGCCAGGTGTTCACTTCATTATCCCACAAGCATGGTCAATATTTGTCCAGTAAAGATATGAGAAATTATAATTGCTGGTACGTCGTCAGCTTGAGCACACTGTGTTTGTCTATTGTTGAGAGGCAGGTGGAGACCAGATCTCATTTTCATTTTATTCATATGCCTTTTTTCACCACTATATGTCCTTATCGTGGACGACTGATGTCGTGTCGTGTGTGTTTTGTGTGACAGCACTCAGCGGGTCTTACTCGGGGCACTGCGTGATGACCACTGTCGGGGTAAGGCCACGAGGGCTCGGCTCACTGGGCGCTTCGATCTCATTGGACAGCCTGTAACTGCAGTCAGACGACAAACAGCCCATGAAACCCACTCCATTATAACAAAGAAATAAAAAAAAAAAAAAAAAACCCTGAGTAAACACAGCAATTTCCGTGTTCAACATTTTGATCAGTAGCTCGAGGCGAAACGTGGAAACGTACCTCTGCTCCTCTGTGAGAGTGGGGACGCTGTGGTACCACTGCAGGAAGGCCTCGTCCGTGACGAAGACACAGTTCTTACAGGAGGACTGCAGGAGGCGGATCTGAGCTAAAACCTCAAATTCCTGTTAACAAAGAGTTTTGTCACCACAATATTTCACAATTACCCCCCCATACTGAGTGACTCTTCAGTTACGCTGCAGGTTTCTCTCATCGTGTCCTCGGGACCTTCCTCGTAATCATTTCCTGACTCAGATATTGTGTAACCTCTGCTCCCTACTTTGCATATTTGCTTACTTTTGCTCTTGTTATTCGTCAAAGCTGAGCTTATTTTGTGAAAAACACACGCAATGTCTCTCACGGCAGAGAACAGGTTATGTTTTCGACTTCAACTGGTAGGTATTGCACCACTTACCCTTCTCCTTTTGTCGAAGTTGATGTAGCCGTTCTGCAAAGGGGGATACAAGATGCGTCAGATCACTGCCAATATTGCTAAATAAACACTCCAGAGGAAACAACTGGCCTTTCCTCCCGACAGAGGTGAGATCAACTTACATCCAGCCGGTCTTTGACCGCCGTGTCCAGCATGGTGAGGTCCGTCAGGAAGATTCCCAGGTAGGGCACGGTGCCCTGAGCATGGGACTGTGTGTTAAGAAGAGGAGAGAAGTGTTTCGTCAATACCCCAGAGGGCTTTTCTTCACAAGCCAAAGAGCCCACACAGAGATGGATTTCAGAGCGGCCGCCTGCAGCTATTTTTCACACGGCGGCTCAGGATTCAGCACAGCACGCAGACAAAACACACACACACGGATGAGGCTCCACTTTGCTGCGGCATGCTGGTCGATCCAGCCTCAATCAAAGAGCCCGTGCACCCTCCCGCTCGGCGGGGCTGACATCACAGTGGATGTCTGGATGCCGTTTTGTAGCGAGAGGTTTTATTCAATAGCTGTTGGAGTTTTATCCGTTTTTAAGCTCTCAGCAAGAGAGACAGAGCTTTTAATTTATGCAATTTAGACACCAAAAACCAGGTCCTATCTACAGGTTCATGTGATCATTTAACCAAAAGCAGCACAGCAAAAGCTTTATTAAAGATAAAATAATACTCATATGATGTCTGCTTTTCTATAAAGACTTAAAGCCACTCTATGAAGCAGTACCACTTCTGACCACATGGGGGCTGCGTTGAATAAAGAGTCTTTGACAATCGTGGGGATAGTGGGGACGGTCCGGCATGTCATTTAATCAGAGGTGTCAAGTAACGAAGTACAAATACTTCGTTACCTTACTTAAGTAGAAATTTTGGTTATCTATACTTTACTGGAGTAATTATTTTTCCGACGACTTTTTACTTTTACTCCTTACATTTTCACACAATTATCTGTACTTTTTACTCCTTACATTTTAAAAACAGCCTTGTTACTCTATTTCATTTCGGCCTTTAAACAAAAACTTCAGATGTTCTTGTCCAGTTTTGTTCTTACATCCGTTCCCTCAGATTCCTGCAACTAAACTTGGATGTACATTCCAATAAAGGTTAGGATAAATGATAACATGCCTCTGAAGTTTGACTTTTTGCACCATTACAATACTTATAGGCAACTAGTCATCATATTTCCTGCTCTCTGAAACACATGTTAATGCTCAATAGTACACATATATGCTTCTTTAATATATTTGCATTATACTAAGATGCATTCATTTTCAATGGCTTTTGTCCTTAATGGCTTTTTTCCCCCTTCCATTACTTTTACTTTTATACTTTAAGTAGTTTTAAAACCAGTACTTTTATCCTTTACTTGAGCAAAAAACTTGAGTTGATACTTCAACTTCTACAGGAGTATTTTTAAACTCTAGTATCTATACTTCTACCTGAGTAATGAATGTGAATACTTTTGACACCTCTGCATTTAATAATTTAAACATTAACTTTCTTGTGTGATCAGAGGTGGCATTGTTACATTGAGTGGCTTTAAAAACACATCTGAAGATGAATTTAATCACAGATAATTGTTTACACACCTTTAACCAGATTTCTGGTCTCAAACTTTGGCCAATGCTAATAACACTTTTCCAGGGGCTTACATCATTTCAGATGTGTATAAACTCCGACATAAAGGCCTATGGGGGTTGAACATCCCTACAGGCTGAAACGTTTGGCTTTTATACCAGACAGAGACTGAAAAGTTGGTGAAGATAGTTCTAGTTTATTTGCATCAGAGGCTTTGCCTGTTGGAAGAGTTCCTCCCTAACTGAAGTTGAAAAGTCTTATTGAACAAACCCTAATAGATCTGACACTCCTGTGAGGATAATTTGCAAGTTCTGAACTGTGAATGCGAACTCAGACCGAACACATCTGAGACCTTTGAGGAGAGGGACTTGTGCAGTTTCATCCACTTCCAGCCGATTGCTGGCTGTCCAACAAAGCTCCAGCTGTCAGAGGGATGTCGAGTGAGTTCATTAATCTAAAACCCAGACGTTCAACCCTGCGATCCCACACAATCAAAACAATCTCCCAGGAAGCTCAACCCGCCGTCAAAAGCCTTAACAGCCTTTCCACTCCACTCACCCTGTTAAGATGTCTGCTGTTGAGTCTGTTGTCAAGGTTGGCAAACTTTGACGTGCCCTCCTGCAAGACAAAAAACGGGGGCAAAGGTTTGAATTTTTTCAATTTTTAATTCTGTTTTTCAACTTCTAAACCCACAAGAAGGACAACCACAACTTTGAGCCTTATAGTTTGTACGCAGAAATGTATCTAGATGATCTGATTTTATTTATTTTTGACGACATGATTTAACGCCAAAGCCAAACTGGTCTCCTGTTGACAAAAATGTTTGTCCAGCTCTCATATGGTCCATGATATATGGGCCCGTATCAAACTTCCCCTTTCTAACACCATGAATCAGATTATTATTACTATTTATTATTTTTAGGTAAATAAAAATCGCAGCTAACAAAAATAACGCGTGGAGTTCCTCAAGGTTCTGGTTTGGGGCCTCTGTTGTTTAACATTACTATGCTATCCCACTTGCTTAGTTTATGAAAAGAACAAAATGTGTTGCCATAACTATGCAGATGACACAAAAATCAATATAACCATCTAACCAAGAGACTATAATCTAATTCAAACATTGATCAAATGCATTGATCAAGTTAAAGAGTTGATGTGACAGAATTTTCAGTTTTCATTAGCGCTACCCTTCGACACGACGGCCGTCGGGGGTACTGCAGCCAACAGTGAAGCCGGCACGGGAGAACGGGTAGAACACGCATGCAGCGTCATGTGACGCCACATCCGCAGGACAGCGCGGGAAATTCGGCCCCACAATTACAGCACATTTTGCAGCATACAGCCTGTTCAAGGCAACGGAGAGATACACTAGAGGGCTCATTCTTTTTGGTTTGGAACGCTTCATCTGACATTATTACTAGAAAACTTAAAACGTATACAAATTTTTTTCATAAATCCTGCCTCAATCCTACCTCATGCGCCTTTAAATGACAACACAGACAACACAGAAATAATAGTGTTTGGAGTCAAGAAAAAGAGATCACTCAGCTTCAAGCAGTGAAGCTAAAAACCAGGAGCCAAGCCAGAAATCTGGGAGTGGTTCTGGACTCAGACCTGAATTTTAACAGCCACATTAAGACAGTAGTGAAGTCAGACTATTATCGGCTAAAGAATATATCAGGATTAAAGGACAGATGTCTCACCAAGACCAGGATTGTGGACCACATAACTCCAGGTCTTAGATCTTTAGACTGGCTTCCCGACTGTCCCAGAACAGATGTTCAATCCAGCTGTTGGTTTATAAATCTCTAAATGTTCTCGGGCCAAAATACATCTCTGATCTCCTGGTCCTTGATGAACCAACCAGAACCCTCAGGTCGTCAGGGCCACGCCTACTTTCTGAGTTACAACCAAACACGGTGAGGCAGCGTTCAGCTTTCATGCTCCTCACCTGTGGAACCAGCTCCCAGAATGCATTGGGGCTTCTGAAAATCTCAGCTGCTTTAACTTCATTTAATCAGCTACATTTCATCTGTTTTATTATTTTATCTTTCTCTCTCTAATTTTTTTTCTCTCTTACTCTGCTTTTAAACCGTTTTTCTTTTAATGCACATTTAAATGTTTTTACGTGTAACCAGAGGTGTCAAGTAACAAAGTACAAATACTTTGTTACCTTACTTAAGTAGAAATTTTGGTTATCTATACTTCACTGGAGTAATTATTTTTCAGACGACTTTTTACTTTTACTCCTTACATTTTCACGCAATTATCTGTACTTTTTACTCCTTACATTTTAAAAACAGCCTCGTTATTCTATTTCATTTCGGCCTTTAAAAAAAAAACTATCCAGTTAAATTGCTCCATCCGGATAGAGTGAATTTGGTTGTGGTTGTGGCACAGATGTTCATGTCCAGTTTTGATCTTACATCCTTTGCCCTCAGATTCTTGCAACTAAACTTGGATGTACATTCCAATAAAGGTTAGGATAAATGATAACATGCCTCTGAAGTTTGACTTTTTGCACCATTACAATACTTATAGGCAACTAGTCATCATATCCTCTGCTCTCTGAAACACATGTTAATGCTCAATAGTACACATATATGGTTCTTTTTTAGCAACCCCCCAATTCTTTGCATAACAGTCTACAGACCCCCCCAGTATTCCACCTGTTTTATCAGCCAATTCTCTGAACTTTTATCAATTATTCACACCTCCTACAACAGGATCTTAATAACTGGTGATTTTAATCTGCACTTAGACAACATCTCAGACCCAGTATCTAGAGAATTTTTAAACCTTTTAAACTGTCTAGATTTTAAGCAACATGTCACACAGCCGACCCACAGCAGAGGGCGCACCCTGGACCTGGTCATAACCTACGGCCTGTCCCTGGGTGCGTGCTCTGTTGTGGACCTGGCTGTGTCTGACCATTTCTGCGTGTTTTTTAACATCACCAGTTTTAACCAGCGGGAGGCCCCGGTGAGAACGGTGAGGAAACGTAACCTAACTCCTGAAGTGGCTGCAAATTTTATCCAGATTTTACAGAACACTCCTGCAGAGATTTTACCAGCACCCTGTGATTTTATCGTTGACAATTTTAACAAAATACTCAAAACAACGCTGGACTCAGTGGCTCCGATTTTAACCAAAAGGATTAGCAGAAAACCTACACCCCCATGGAGAACTGAGGAAATAAAGAAACTAAAAAGAAACTGCAGGAGTGCTGAAAGGAGATGGAGGAAATCAAAATTAACCATACACTATGAAATTTTATGCCAACTCCTTAAAAACTACAATAATACTATTAAAAAAGCAAGAACTTCACATTTCAAAAACTTAATTTTAAATAACAAAAACAATTCCAAATTCTTATTCTCCACAATAGATTTTTTAACAAATGGAAACCCTGACAGATCCCATAAAACAGCAACAGACCATTACTGTGAGGATTTTGCAGACCACTTCAGGGGTAAAATTGATGACATTAGATCCAGTCTTTTATCTCAACAGATTTTAACTCTTAACACACCTGGATCAGTGCTTTTACCTGAGGAAACACTGGAGAGTTTTGCCTTGGTTGATGCGGGGACACTTTGTAGAGTTTTCTCCAAGGTAAAGCCCACAACCTGCCTTTTAGACCCCATTCCCACACCGTTTTTTAAAACACTCTATGGGTTCTTTGAGGAACAGCTTTTATATTTGGTCAACTGTTCTCTTCAGACGGGTGTCTTCCCCACCGCCTTTAAAACGGCGGTGGTGAAGCCCCTTCTGAAGAAGAGTGGGTTGGACCCCAATGTTTTAAATAACTACCGGCCTGTATCCAACTTACCGTTTTTAAGTAAAATTTTAGAAAAACTTGTTTTTAATCAAGTGAATGAATTTTTAAACTCAACACACATTTTAGAGGCTCATCAGTCCGGTTTTAGGATGAACCACAGTACAGAGACAGCACTTTTAAAGATTTTAAATGACATCAGGTGCAATTTAGATAACCAAAAACTCACAGTCTTGGTTCTGCTGGATCTAACCGCCGCCTTCGATACAGTAGACCATCACATTTTATTAAACAGACTGAAGCACCTGGTCGGCCTCTCTGGTACTGTTCTTAAATGGTTCACGTCCTACCTCACTGATCGTAGTTTCTTCGTAAGTATGGATACATGTTCCTCAGGAATCTATAAGATAAGGTGTGGGGTTCCCCAAGGGTCAATTTTAGGTCCAACTCTTTTTAATCTGTACATGCTGCCCCTTGGGGACGTCATCAGGAGACACGGCATCAGCTTCCACAGCTATGCTGACGATACGCAACTGTACATCGCCGTGTCTCCTGATGACACAGGGCCAATTGATGCCCTTTTTAACTGTATTTTAGACATCAAGTCATGGATGGCAGCAAACTTCCTACAGCTCAACCAGGGCAAAACAGAGATTTTACTCATCGGTCCTGAAGGCCAGAGAGAGAAACTTTTACCAAAGTTACAGGATTTTAAACCCTCAAAATCAGTTAAAAATCTGGGCGTGATTTTTGACTCTGAGCTCACTTTTATTCCACATATTAAAAACATAACAAAGATCGGTTTTTACCATCTTAAGAACATAGCCAGAGTCCGCCCGTTTCTCTCTCAGGCCAGCACGGAGGTGCTAATGCATGCTTTTATCTCATGTCGTTTAGATTATTGTAACGCCCTGCTCTCTGGTCTTCCCAAAAAGAACATGTACAATCTACAATTACTACAGAACTCAGCCGCACGCGTGCTGACGAGGACCAGAGGGCGGGAGCACATTACACCTGTTTTAAAATCGCTGCATTGGCTCCCTGTGCGCTTCAGGGTTGATTTTAAGGTTCTTTTACTAGTTTTTAAGTGTCTTAATGGTCTTGGGCCTTCTTATTTGTCTGCACTACTTTTACCCTATCGACCCTCACGGACCCTGAGGTCCTCCGGTGCCGGCCTTTTAACCATACCAAAAGTTAGAACTAGGACACACGGGGAGGCGGCATTCAGTTTTTATGGTCCCCGATTGTGGAACAGCCTCCCGGAGAACCTCAGGGCCGCAGAGACTGTTGATGTTTTTAAAAAGAGGCTCAAGACTCATCTCTTTAATCAGGCTTTTAACTGACTCATTTAACTCTTTTACATTTTTTATGCTCACCCTTATTTTTATTGGATCTTACTACTCTGTTTTATAGTTAGTTTATCCTTTTTTATTATCATAATTTATTCTCATTGTTTTATCTTAATGTTTTATCTAAATATTTTAGTCGTTATTTATGGTCTATTTTATACATTTTACTGTCTTAGTCCTTTAGTTTTTAATGTCTTGCTTTTTAGACATACTTTTAGGATTTTACGTTATGTTATACTTTTTAAACTCTATTAGTGTATTTTATCCTGTTTTCTTGTAGCATTTATCTCCAGTGTTTCCTCATGGGGAGCCTCCATGCTGGGAGTGACTCTGGCCTGCAGGGAGTCGTCCTGGGGATGGTTCTGGCCTGGATGGTGGTGGAGTTCTGCACCACGGCTTCACCGCTGTGGTGTGGACTTCTCTATCCGTCCGGGCCGGGATGGTCTCTGTGGGCCCCCCCCCCCCTTCTAGCTGCGGGCTATGAGACCTCCTGGCGTGGACGGCTCCCTGTTACCGTTTCGTCACCTGGATCGTCTGTGCCTAGCCATGTCTGCACCATGTGTCTGCGTGTGTCTATCTGTGTGTGTGCGGGGAGGGGGAGGGGGAGGGGGGGGGGGGGCACTAATACATTTTATGTTTATGTTTTATGAAAAGCACTTTGTGTTACATTTTTTTTGTATGAAAGGTGCTTTAAAAATAAAGTTTGATTTGATTTGATTTGATTTGATTTGACTTTAATATATTTGCATTATACTAAGATACATTCATTTTCAATGGCTTTTGTCCTTAATGGCTTTTTTCCCCCTTACATTACGTTTACTTTAATACTTTAAGTAGTTTTGAAACCAGTACTTTTATACTTTTACTCAAGCAAAAAACTTTAGTTGATACTTCAACTTCTACAGGAGTATTTTTAAACTCTAGTATCTATACTTCTACCTGAGTAATGAATGTGAATACTTTTGACACCTCTGCGTGTAACCCTCTGAAGTGTCTCGTGCATGAAATGTGCTTTACATATAAACTCGCCCTGCCTTAACCGGGGATCTAGCCAAATCCCGGTCAAAGTAAAATACACTTCCCACAAACGAGAGGCCGAGATGCAACTTACAGTACATCTTTGAGACACTAGTATTGTCGTGAAGTGGGTGTAGTTTTAAGAATGTGGTTCTACTACTTGAAAATGTGCTGAAAGATGTGCGTGCACACAAGTGGAAAAGTACACCGCCATTCCAGTCGAAGAATGGCCGTTTCTCAAGACAAAATATATCAAATGTGGACTAGTGTACTCGGTAGTTTATATGTGGTACTTTTATTTTTTTAAATTTGTGCATTTTTATTTCAAGCTCTTCAAACAGAACAATCCACGTATGACAGCAACTGTTAAGGCAACAAAATCAATGCAGGCACAATGTTCTACCGTAGTCGGGAGGACAGAAGGATGCAGTCTGCTCTTTCTGTTATTGGAGCGGCAGCGATGATCAGCACGTAAGCAGCCAATTTAACTGACCATACATAAAAAAATCATAGGACATAAAATGGAGAATGGACTTACAGGACTGTCTCAGAAAATTAGAATATTGTGATAAAGTCCTTTATTTTCTGTAATGCAAAAATGTCATACATTCTGGATTCATTACAAATCAACTGAAATATTGCAAGGCTTTTATTATTTTAATATTGCTGATTATGGTTTACAGTTTAAGATTAAGATTCCCAGAATATTCAGATTTTTTGAGATAGGATATTTGAGTTTTCTTAAGATGTAAGCCATGATCAGCAATATTAAAATAATAAAAGGCTTGCAATATTTCAGTTGATTTGTAATGAATCCAGAATGTATGACATTTTGGTTTTTGTAATTGCATTACAGAAAATCACAATATTCTAATTTTCTGAGACAGTCCTGTATATGATGTTTCTTTTTTTAACCTTTTTTAAACAGGTAAAGTATTAACTACCAAGGACCTCATGTCCAAATTTGGTAGTGAGACACATCCCTGGTTTCAGTCACGGGTTCCCACTCCACCCGGGCCCATCCCTCCAGTCGGTTCCCGTCGCCTCCTTGAACTCATGTTAACTCTGGTTGCTCTGGCCTGCAGCACCTTTTAGTTATCAGTAAGAATAATTCAGGTGTATCTTGCCTCCGGTCTGATCTCTGTGTTCTCATTTAACAGTTTTATGCTGCATTTCTGTCACTAAAGTAAACCAGTGTAACAAAGTGTACTGTACCATGTCAGGTAACAGTTTCATGAATAATTCATCGGTCTGAATCCTTCATCTTGTACCCTGTCTGCTCGTTGGATGTTTCGACAAGCTGTAAGGCGAAGGGGAGCGAGTAACCGCTGCGCAGGAGAACAGAAGGCGATGACGGTTCTGTACCATCAAAGATCAGACTGGAGCGTTTGAAATGAAGGCAGATGTCGGGATGAATCCCCGAGGGGGATGTCGTGAGTGAAATCAGAGCTAATGCAAAAGAATTGATGCCTGCACGGCACCATTACAGCAAAGCAAGATGTAGCTAATTCTGTCAATTTTCTGAACCCGCTGACACAGTGGAAACTAAATATAAAGCGTGTGTTGGAGTTGATGTGTCACACAGAAGTGAAAGTGTTGACAGAATAAGGGCAGTTTCACTCAGACGGATGAGACGGTTTCTCCGGTCTTTAAGGCCGACGTCAATCTCTGCCGTGGCATGTGCTCAGCGCGGCGTCAGCGAGCCGGCCGGGTCCGGCGGTGGCACGTGAACGGAAAATTAACAAATACCTCACACTGCTGGGGAAATTATGGGATCTAAGCTGTCAGAATGTGAAATAAAGAGGAACAGAAAAGGCATTTGTCATCAGTTTTGGGTTGAGGAGACGTCTGTGGTGAGGACGTTTCAAATTAGTGAAACGCGGTGAAAGCGGCCGCAGAACTTGTTGATCCTCTGACCCAACGGCCGAACAAGCCGACCAGCTCTGTCAGCCATCGTTTAACATCCTTGTCGTGGAACTCACTGGTCTGTGGTCTGGTCCGTCAACTTGGACGGGTCCTTAAAGGATCAGAAGGTTGCTGCATCAGAGGATGCAGAGGTCTTTGACTACAGCCAACAGCCATTTCATCTTTGCTCCGTCACAGCTCAGAAGTCAAGTCATGACTGGTGGAAGTGACTAAAGCGAGGAGGTAATAACTAGTCACTGACTGCATGTACATGCAGTCAATAACCCTTTTAAAACCTGAATATTGGCAATAACCCGAATTTGCACGGCCATGTAAACACCAATAACCCCTTTGAATAACCCGAATTTGCTCATAGGTTTTTAAAAACCCGAATATGACCCCTGGGTTACTCCTCTTAAAACCCAAATATTCGGTCATATAAACGCCAAACGGAATATCCCGATCAAACGGAACATGAATTTGTTTTCTGCGCATGCTCTTTTCTCAAGGAATCCTGGTCTTTTGAGTCCAGGACGTACTTCTAAACACGGAGAAACGCAAGACCACGCCACACTTTTGGAGTGAGGAGGAGACTAATCATTTTATAAATTTAATGAAGGATATGAACATTTTGGCAACAAGATCTTTTGATGAGTTTAGCTGATAGCACGGTGGAAGGTCTGGCCGTCCACATTTATCCAAAACAGACATGTTTCATAATTTACCGTTGGTTTTGGGATGAAATTTATTCCTGCGATTCTCAATTTTAGTGCCTCGAGCACCCTGCTTAACCATTTTAAGATAAATAAATAAAAGGCCTTCGCGGTTGCCTGCTGCCGAGCCAACTTTGTTTTGGAAGTACGGATCGGATTTCCGCCGGTTTGGGGATAAAACAACGCTGCACCCTCACGACACTGTGTGCAGTGTGTTCCCAAGTATTAATTAATAATTACTTATTGTTCCTTTCAACTAATAAAAAGTTTAAAAAAATAATCCAGTGATTTAAATTTTGATACAAATCTAGTAGAAACTAGGCTTTTTCCACTGATGTGAACAAGAGAGAAGGCTGTCCAACCGGATTTTCTTACCCGGATGTGCAATGGAAAATGATTTTTCTGATTGGTCAGTCAGGGACCAATCAGAATGCTGACAAAAGAGTCGATTGTCATGGAGGTGAAATCTGTAGACTAAAACTGTTTTCTGAACCAGTAACTATGTAAATATGTTTATTACTGCGGCAAAGTTGGATATTTTAACACTTTGGAGCCAGCCCCCTAGTGGCCGTTAAAGGGAACTACAATTCCCTGAGCTAGCTCTACAAACAAGGTTAAACCACTGAAGAGGTTTGAACGCTAGGATAAAAAGCTATGGAGCTAGAACAGTCTCATAATTTGCAAATGCACACACCGTTTCACAAATGCACAGGACAAAATTCACAAATGCACAGTCACGTCACGTCAGGGGAGTCTCAAAAGTCACACGCAAATCCAGCGCAGCTCACAGACAAAAAACATTTGTAAATCAGGTTATATTTGTGTGTGCATCAAAAATACATTTGTATATCTTGTCCTACGCACGTGTGAATTGTTCTGTGCATTCGTGAAACTTGTCCTGTGCATTTGTGAAACAGTGTGTGCATTTGCGGATCGGTGTGTGCATTTGTGAATCGGTGTGTGCATTTGTAAATTTTGTTCTGTACATTTGTGAAACGGTGTGTGCATTTGCAGATCGGTCTGTGCATTTGTGAATTTTGCCCTGTGCATTTGTGAAACGGTGTGTGCATTTGCGAATTATGAGACTGTTCTAGCTCCATAAAAAGGTACCTTGAGTAGTTCCCTACGGAGTCAGCTTTATTGCAGTTTTACTTCAATTTACTCAGGTAAGTTAGCTGTAAAATCACAGCCTAACTGAATCAACGTGCTCCAAAAACAGGAAGTCTTTTTTTTTCCCAAAAGTTGTATAAGAATGATTTTCGACTGCATATATCTTATGTATTCTCCTCATCCTGAAGCTGTGAGTAGAAACAGAGATATTAGATGCTGGGAGAGTAATAGATGTGTTTTTCCCACATGGATTTTAGTTCCAACATACAACAGTAATTTGCAAAAGTGTGTTGATATTCAGTAAAGCCCCAAAACAGCCTTGTTGCTGTGACAACCAAGCACTTAATGACGTCCCGTATCCACGGTTTGGACCCAGATCCTGCATACGCAGAGGTGAAACCGAAACGTTTGTGGCGACGTGAGACAAAAAGGACCTTTGAAGATAGTTTTAGCAAATGAGTGAAAAGATGAACGGTAAAAATAGCCCCGAAACAAGTCCGGGCCATCGTGAAAGAGCAGAAACCTGACTCCTCACCATGACGACACGCCAACCTGAGAGCTACACCTGGCAGCTTTCCAGCCGCCACATAACCAGCTAGTTTTATTCCCAAACACGTCGTCAAATACCGGGACAGAGAGAGGGAAAGAGAAACAAAACAAAACAGGATTTCGTGTTCAACTTGAACCATCAAGGCAAAGCTCAAGTTTCTCACCGAACCTGCTCTCTTCACACCGTCTCTTATGACATCACTCAGCCCCGGGTCCTGCTTGGACCTGATCCGTCTTTTCCGAGGACACAACATGATTCATTTCCACCGTTTATCATTTTGATCTTTACCTCTTTCAGGAGCTCTCTGCTCTGGGAGTAGTTGTCCTTGTCTGAGAATATCTCTGCCAGCTCCTCGTATCTCCTCAAGGCCTCTCTGTGAAGCAACCAGATCACAGTCAAGGTTTCCGTTCCCTCCCGGCACAAGTACAGCTCATTTAAAGCAATGACGTTACTCAGCAAGCAGACCCAAAAAAGGTTTAACATATTTATATTTGATATGGCACTCTTTGAAGGAATTAGTGATGAATCTGAATTATCTCATTTTATTATGAAAGAATATGAAAGTTTCTTTCCAATACTCTAATCACCGATAATGAAACCGTCCTTCTGTCTTTACTTTGACATCATCTTTACAAGCAGAATTTATGTCAAGGTCTTAAATTGAAAGCAGATGTAAAAGAAATAAAAAATACATTAAAAAAGTGGGTTACTCAGAGTTCAGAGCAATAAAATGCAGCCTGGGATATCCAGCGACTAGTGACCGATCCTGGTCCATGCTTATTGGCAGTGTTGCTTCAGTTCATTAAAGTTAATTCATTTATGTCAGTCCTTTTAAGGTTCATCCAACAGTTCTTCAATCAAGCTGAGTCCGGACTCAGAACAAGTCCACATCATACCACAAAAGGATTAATGGGGCAATTATTTTATCGATTAGTCGACTAATCTAAGGAGTAATTGGACGATTATTCTAACGATTATTTTTCTGTTTGATTAATAAAAACCATAATGTATCAACTAAATATAAAAAAATCTTAAATAATATAGTTTATTAAACACAGTTTTGCACAGCAAAATAAAAATATAGACTAAAATTATACAAACTAAAAAGGCCAACCTGTTTATTTCTTTCTTCACACTAAATTGCATATTTTTATTACATAAAAAAGTCTAATCATGAAAGGAACCTTTCTCAGGCGGATGGAACTAAAAAGACAAGACAAGTTGTTTTCGGTAGGGATCATTTTTTGGTGACACTTTAGCTTCTGCTAACCGATTAAAAAAAAAGTTATGACTAGAAAACATAAAATGTAGGAGCTGATGCATACCATAATCTGATCATCTGACATTAGTTTTTACAATTATTTTCCTTATTATATTCTGCAATTATTGTTGTATCATTATAATGGAATGGGGGGCCTCTGCTGTAGATGCTCCAACATGACTGGTGTGCTGGTCTGGTATCAATTCCAAAAAGTGGTTGGGACTAAATTTAAAGTATTCTGTGGCAGGGTGCAGGATTGGGGCGTGGTCTGCAGGGGAGAGAGGGAGTGCAGGGGAGTGGCGCACAGGTGACGCGGCTGGAACAGCTGATGGTACACAGGTGAATCTAATCATTCTCTGTGTATTTCAGTAGGGTGTGGGTTCTGGAGACAGGATGGAGAGACACAGAGTTTCGTGCAGACCCTTTTATTTACCCAAATCACACACGTGCACAAGCACCTTCACAGCAGCTTCACAGGAGCCCTTGCTGCTGTGCAGCTATGCCTTATGAAGGCTGGCAGGGTGGAGAGGCTGATTGGGCCCACCTGGGCCCTAATCAGCCTGAGTGGCTGCAGCTCCTCCACCCTGCCACATATTCACACAATTTTGATGACTTAGGGCTGTTTTTGGGGCTTTTTGCAGGAATTTGTTGGGCTGTGACGAGGTCGCACTTTCAGTTTCATTCTCCAAAGTGTGGACTGTTTGTTTTGGGTGACCCATATGTGGCTGGCGATGCATCGACGACAAAATATGAGGGCTGCGATATTTTGAAGTCAACACATCACTACAGGCCTATTGAAAACAAAATTATAATCCTTCGTAGACAGAAAGCAGCAGTAATTACTACTCCGAGCTGCTTTTGTATTTCCCTCTTTTAGTCCTTTTATCCTTTCTGTGTCTCTCCTGCGTCATTAAGTTGTTCTGCACACTATATGTGAATTGTAATGCTGCTGTTTACCACAAACTATATAAATTATCACTACGCAGGATGGAGAATAAATAGTTTATCTGAAAGATCTATCGAGTATTCAACCATTAAGTTTTCATGACTGAGCCACCTGTCAGTTTCCTGCCACGTCCTCCTCAGCCGGTGGATGGGGTTACTCTGCAGCGCCGACACGATGGCGTACAGCGAGGAGAAGTTCTTCCTGGCTCGGCAGTCCTTTCAAAACACACACACCAGAATTCAGTCATTTGCATAGTTGCACACACAAAGGCTCATGCACACGCTAGCACCTGTGTGTGTGTGTGTGTGTGTGTGTGTGTGTGTGTGTGTGTGTGTGTGTGTGTGTGTGTGTGTGTGTGTGTGTGTGTGTGTGTGTGTGTGTGTGTGTGTGTGTGTGTGTGTGTGGGTGAAGAACTGAATAATGTACACTGCTTTGATCAATAACAAACCTGCAGTGAGACAACAAACCAGGGAAACAGCATTTCCCCCAAGAGAGATGTAAACTACCCATGTGACCATAGCAACCATGCACCGTGACACCTTTGTGTGTGTGTGTGTGTGTGTGTGTACTTGTTCTTATACTGTTGGGGGACAAGGACACAGGTTACTACACTTCAGGACACTTTGATAAAAACTCAAATACTGGATCCCACAAGTTTAAAACTTGCTCTCAGGACTTCCTTTTATGTTTGGCAGGGTGATTGATTTCTGGATGACATATCTGTCCGTGATCGGAGCAAACTGGAGCACCACCAGGGTTTTTTTTTTATAAGGTGTAGTCATAAGATGGGCAACTAGCAGATATTGTAAAGTATTTTACAAGAAGCTGACTGTCATGTGCAGTATGTCTGCCATAAAACTGGTATTATCTGGAGTTAACTGGAGTTATTTGGTCAGGGTATACAGGAAGTACAAAAAAGAAAACATGCTAGTTTTGAAACATCTTTAATCTTGTTTCAAACCCTCAAACGCTGATGAAGTGTCCTTTGTTATTGCATCTCTGTCAAGAGGAGATGTGGTAATCAAGATTCCCTCGATGCTGCATTTTAGCACTCAGATATTGATTTAGGTGAAATTGCTGGTGCTCTTCCCGACGGACGGCATGAGGACCATCTGAGCAGGAACAGAGTTACCAGTGTGTGATTGCTGCTGGTGTATGGTGGGAAAATGGTTGCTGAGGCTTCTGAAACCCCAACTTTTACAACTTTAAAAGTGAAACTGTGGAACCGACTGGATGAGGAACTAAAAAAAGAGTAGCTCAATTTACAAATTAAAAAAAAATTATAAATCTAAAATAATAGATAAATATAGAATACTAATATAAATTATCTTCATATTAAACTGTCTAAATTAGAACACTTTCCTCCTGCAGCTGTCCTCAATCGTGAGAGACCACATTTATTTTCTTCTCTACTTTGTTCATTTTCTTTGTTTTGTTCGTTCGTTTCGTTTTCTTCTTATTAGTATCTTATTTCCCTTTCTGTAGTCTGCCTTTTGTTGAAAAGGATAGGCAAAATAAGCCATGAGGCTTCAGCCTATACCTTTTTGGTCGAAAAAAAAAAGGAAAAAGGAAATGTGTACATACATACATACATACATACATATATATATATATATATATATATATATATATATATATATATATATATATATATATATATATATATATAAATATATAAATATATATATATGTACACATTTCCCTTTTCCTTTTTTTTTATATATACTGTATATATATATATACATATATTTATACCTGTGTGTATACATATACAGTGTGTATATGCAAACATCTTAAAATGTAAATGACCAAAACAAAATAAACTAAACTAAACTAAAACTAAACTTTACTTCAGTGTGAGCACCTATCCCTCAATCATCCAGCCAGTAAAATACTTAATGATGAATTCTTAGAGCTAATGTTGTTGTTGAGGGTGTCTCCACTGACCTCCGCCACGCTGATCCATTTCTCCAGCAGGCGCGCTCTCTGTTGCCTTCGCAGCTTCGTGGGCCAAAGGCACGACGCCAAAACCGCGTTGGCCAGCTTGTTGAACTGACGCACGGTGGCCCGGACGGACCAACAGACGCCTTCTCTGCCCTTTTTGTCCCTCTGAGACCACAAGGAGCCGAGGCAGTGGTACGGGACCAGACGGACAAACAGCTCCTGGGACGTGACACAAAGCTCTGTCGGTAACATCGTACTCCCAAACAACATGACCTGAACTGTGAGGACGGCATCCTTGTTTTTCAGAGGTTACGTTTGTGTAGATAGCAACTTTGTTTTAGTCTTCGTTGGGTC
Organism: Cololabis saira; assembly: GCF_033807715.1. Lineage (NCBI taxonomy): Eukaryota > Metazoa > Chordata > Actinopteri > Beloniformes > Belonidae > Cololabis > Cololabis saira. The sequence continues at coordinate 38,410,629 of NC_084589.1, read as the reverse complement.
TAGTGGTTCGGGCTATCAAAATGACGTTGGTAGCAAGACAACGTTTGCAGTAGAAACATGTAACCTGCTGCAGCGTTGCAGGAAATCCAACGTTTAAAAGTTGAAACGAAACCAGAATCAGCCCGTCAACCGTAAACTGATGGATGTTTTATTAATACTAATTTAATGAATGTTACTATAAACCAAAAATACTGATCATGTTTCTAATAATAATGAGGAAAAAACCTTTTTGAGGGAACTCACGGTTTCTATCTTTGTGAGCTGCTCAGCGCTGAGCGCAGCAGGAAATCCCAGGATGCTGGTGGGTTCAAACCTGGCGGGATCAGGAGGGGGGCCGCTGAAACCGGTCTGATCTGCACACAGAAGCAGCTCCGTCAAACAGGGGTCCGAGGAATCCCGACGGAAACCAGTACCTGACCTGCCCTTCACAGAGAAATCATCTGATGCCCATCCTCTGTTTTGTGTTGCATCCTTTTTGAGCCCATAATAACGTGAATAATCTAAAGTCGCCCCGTCTATTTACTCAAACGTTCACTAAAAGACCTGGAGAACATATCTAACACTTTATACTATAACTTGATCGCATGGTTTTATACTATTTTGTCTTATTATTTATTGATTGTGATTTTTTTATTATATACAACAAGACTATCCTGTATAAGAAAATAAAGAAGAAAAAAGAAATTGTAAAAGTCTAACAACTAGATTAAAAGTTAACCAATTATTATTTTTATTTGTATTAATCGTACTGATTATTTTAGGTACGATTGTAGATTTGTTTGGACGCTCTGTTGTAAACTCTATCTTGTAGATTGTGCTAATACAGGACTGTCTCAGAAAATTAGAATATTGTGATAAAGTTCTTTATTTTCTGTAATGCAATTAAAAAAAACAAAAATGTCATACATTCTGGATTCATTCCAAATCAACTGAAATATTGCAAGCCTTTTATTATTTTAATATTGCTGATCATGGCTTACAGTTTAAGATTAAGATTCCCAGAATATTGTAATTTTTTGATATAGGATATTTGAGTTTTCTTAAGCTGTAAGCCATGATCAGAAATATTAATATAATAAAAGGCTTGCCATATTTCAGTTGATTTGTAATTAATCCAGAATGTATGACATTTTTGCATTACAGAAAATAAAGGACTTTATCACAATACTCTAATTTTCTGAGACAGTCCTGTATTTATGGAACAAAAAAAACTCATCTCAGGTGATATTTACCTCTTCACTGTCAGAAAACAATATTTTATGTTATTTTATATATTTCAGCAAGGAACTCCGTTTCCAGAGACCACAAACAACCTTTAAGGAAGTGCATGTGAGCCCTTTTGCCAGTCAGATCAGGCCGCGTGGGATCTTTTGGTGTGAATTGGCGTTAAACTGAATGAGAGGTGAACACAGACCTCTGTGGGCGTCGGGGAGCAGCGCTCTCTCGCTGAGCTCCTCGGCTATCCGGAGCAGGCTGGCCCGGAGGTCGGCCGCCGACGAGGAGTCCTGAGGGAGCAGCGGAGCCAGGCGCAGCAGGCGAGAGGGCTCCCTCAGGCCCTTGAAGTCCTCGGGATACTCGGACAGCCATGTGCTGAACACGGTGCACACCGCTCTGCAGGGACAGAGACATCAGAGGGACGGGAGCACATGGGGGATTTTACCCTCCACTTTGCCTGAGGGGGTGCAGCTGTCCTCTGTTGTCAACACTCACTTGTTGAAGGATTGTCTGGTGTGGCTGCGCTCGCCGTCCCCCGGCAGGTATTCCAGTCTGAGAACAGAGTTCATGCAACAGAAAGAAGTGAGTCTCCGACGAGTCGGTTGGCATTAAATATGTACAAGTGCTGTGTCTCAAATAGCACGAGTGAAAACGTGAAATCAAAACAAACTGCGAATGTCTGCACAGTTGGGGGTTCTGTCCTTGGGTTAATGGACAGTTCTGATTACTAAAGTTGCTTTCGTCAACGAAAATTATGACTAAATATCGTCGTCAACAAACCTTTATCACCTGAGGAAAATGAGACGAGACGCAACGAAAATGCTGGTCATGTGACGATAACGATAATTAAATATATAATGCAATATTGTAGACGAGTAAAAACGAGACTAAAATGTAGATTACAAAATAAAAACTCTGCTACAATGTGTCTTCATTTTCGTTGACCAAAACGAAAACGAAACAAAATGTTCTACCAAAGATCCTTAATGTCCATGTTTTCAGTACCGGTAGTTTCCTCTGGTTTAGTTCTGCTGCTGGGTGACGTCACGTCAATCCCAGTCGCTGCAGCGGGGAATCAGATCCAGAAGATGCAGCTGCAGAGTTAGAGGCTGATGCCGTTAACGCAGAGCTCTAGTTAACGTCAATTAAAAACAAAGTTACATAGAGAAACGCGGGTATCTTCTCTGGGGTGGGGAGAAGAAGAATAAACCATCTTTGGATACACTTTCCTACATAGACGTGGAAAAGAAAACCCAATGTGTCGTCGAAAAAGAAAAAGATGGGGAGAAATGCGGAAAAATAAACATGTTGTAAACTCAAATTAGAGTCTTCTGTATCTGGAATGAATGTATTCTTGAGTCTATAAGGTAACAATAATATAATAATAAGATAACCTTGTTTGAATTGTAAAATGGGTTTGGATAAATACAATCTTTGACTAAAACGAGACTAAAATGGACAATTCTGACTAAAATGCTCAGACTTTTAGTCGACTGAAACTTGACACGACTAAAAGGAGAATGAACGTGACTGAAACTAATAAAAACTAGAATGACCCAAAGACTAGACTAAAACTAAAATTGAAACAGGCTGCCAAAAACAACACTACTGATTACTTGGTAGCTGTCGACACTGTGGTCACACGTCAATGAGCTCTGTCTCGACCTCTGAGCAGAGAATAAACACCAACCAGCCCACAGTGGTTCTTATTTTGCATATTCTGCATGAGAATACATTTTCTTGTCCTGTTAACTGCAGCGACGACGAACTGCGGCGACCATCTTTGAGTCTGAGGATGAAGCTTGTCTAGGCAACCCCCCCCCCCCGCTTGCTCCTTACGCCCACTTTTGGATCGACTGTGACTCTTTGGCACTTGGCGGGACTGGGGATCGATACAGCAACCTTTTTTTTACGAGGTCTGTACATCGATGGATCTGTGCTGTTGATTAAGTCAGTTCCTCCTGCTGGCTCCGTCTCTCTACGTGACGCTGACCAGACAGGAAGCTGCCGGTTGCCGTGGCAGCACCACTTTTTCAGAGCAAAGGCCTGCAGATCTTATCGTAAAAAACACTCCACCTGTCAGTGAGGATGTCCAGGACTCTCTCGGTGGAGGTGAAGGATCGATAGGTGGAGAGGAAGATGCTGATGAAGGAGGAGTCTCCCATGGAGAAGGAGTGGAGGAGGTGGAGCACCAGCTTCTCTTCGGTCCCAGCTTTCACGCACTGCGACCGGGAGGCGGTGGACTGCAGGACCACAGAGGGAGAGAGGTAAAAACAAGCTCCTCTCAGTCTCAGACGGGGGCGAAGGCTCCGCTCAACTCACCACGGGGCTGTTGGGGCCATGCTGCTGCTTGACCACAACGGTGTAGATCACGCCATCCTCCTCCTCCTCCACCACGGTGGACTGCAAAGCAGAGAAGACGTCAGCGCGACTGTGACTTCAAACAAAATTAGGAGGGAAGCAATATAGCTGAATTCTTCAAAGACTAAAGCTGCTTATATAGTTCTGTTATTTCTTGATAAATGCTGAAGCCAAGTTTCCTTTGAACTCGTGACCATAATTTTGATTCAAATAAAAGCTGAATCTCAACCCCAAATAAGAAAAAAAGTTAGAACGAAACTGAGAAAGCAGGAAAAAGATTTCAGTTCTCATTTCGTCCCCTTCTGCGTGATGCAAACGCGTCTTAAAACGTGCAATAGCCGGGATTCCTTTCTTCTTTTTTTTTTTTTATATTTCACACAGTAGTTCCTGCAGACAGATTGGGACTAGTGACGGGTCAGTCCGGCCCCCTTGCCTTTGTACAGTGTGCAGAACCGAGTGTTTTCTGCAGCGGCCCCGCTGGTTACATTCATTTACAACACTTCTGAAGGTGCTAAAATTACTATTGTAATTTTTCTCCGTTATCTTCTTCATCCTCTTCGTTCAATTTCTTAAAAAAGTCCCATCACCCATCCTACGGCTGCTCCACCATCTCCCCTACTGCTTCCATTAGACATGTACGAGACAAGGAAAGGTTTGACAACCTTTTTAGAGATGTGTTGCTGCCACCAAAATCAGTTTCAATGTCTGATGAGTTTTTTTCATGTTTAAATGGGAATGAAATATGGGTTTATGAGACTAACAAATCATTACATTTTGTTTTTAATCTACATTTTCCTCGGCTTTCCAGCTTTTTTGGACCTGGGGTTTAAAATACTAGCATTTCACCATCATTGCGATGTTTCCTCCACATCTCAGAATCTCAGAAATGAAATGAAAATTGAAAGATCTGCGTGTTCGTTAATTGTGTGCACCATCAGAAAACCAGAGAACAGAATCAAATGTGCAAATTCCTTTGGTTACATCAGCTACGCTTCAGTCAACGTCGGTCCTTCCAATGAACCGTGAACATGAACCGTTCACTGATAATCTGCAGAGCAGAAGGGTAAATGTGCCAAACCCATTTCAGTTTTTCTCATAGCAACAATCCTTTTTTATCACACATTCATTGACATCCTCTGTCCATCTCTGGTCCTCCTACACTTTCATATGTAATTCCTTTGTATCAAAGCCTCCTCTTAGATTTTTTCTGTATCAACTTCTTTGGGGATGTTTTGCTGCCTTCAAATGGAAAACAATCACGTTCCTCAAAGACCTTGAACCGAAGGAAACTTGACTCCCTTTTTCTTTGCTGGTGGAAACGTTTCACCCTCCAGTCAGAAAGTATCACCTTCTGGATGGAGGATGAAGACAGAGTCCACTTGCTTGTCTCCGGGTTCTGGGGATTACATTGAACAGGAAGAGTACCAGCAAATATTAATGCATATTAAACAAATGAAATATAGTCTGTATAGATCAAAAAGATCATTATGTGCTCAATTGCGAACTGGGATTCTCCCTCCGGCCATAGAAACAGGTAGTTATAACTCTGTTCCTGAAGAGGAAAGATTATGTAGTGTTTGTGATTTAAATGTTGTTGAGGATGAACTGCATTTTTTTTTTTTTTCCATTATATGATGAAGCCAGGAAGCTTTTATTTCAGAAAATGCAAGATTTGAAACCTGAGTTGTTTTGGACTGAGGATGATGCTAAATTGTAATGTTTTTTCAGAGAGGTTTTCTATAGCTACCTTTATAAAGAGAGCCTGGAAACAGAGAAAGGACAAATTATATGGAAACTGAGAAAGGATTTGTAATTTGATCTGTAAAGTGTAGTGGAATTTATAATTTTGTGTTTTTGTTTGTATGCAGCTGATGTTTGTTTGCTGGCGTAGGGTATCTGTGTCTTGTAAGCCCTTATAGGCTGGGCACCTTAGAGGTGTATGACACATTAATAAACAACAATTAATTAATTCATTCATTCATATAGTCTGCAGAGAAATAAAAGTTGTTTTCTTTATTTGCTCGTTTTTGTTTCTTTCTCTTTACACCTCGCCTCAGCTGTTTCTGACTAATCATCTCTGCCGGACAAACCCAGCAGCCCTGTGTGCAAAAAAAAATAAAAAATCCAACAAAAAACAGGGGGTCTTTGAACTTGTTTCCTACGTATAACTCAAACAATCCGGTTTAAAGCTTGGGGAAAGTCCCCGACACAGTTACCCAGCTCTACACCCGTTGGCCTTACCAAGTCTAGAGGACAGTACCAGGTGGTCTTCATCGGTGAGGGCTCCGCCTGAGAAGGAGACACACGCGATTAAACGTCTTATTTATGTGATTAGATAATAAGATTACACAAAATAAGTGAATTAGGAGCAAAGCAACACGTCATATCAGCAGGAAGTTGACATTCCTGGGAAGTCGGACTCCTTAAATTGATGAAAACATTCATTTAATGGCAGAACTCTATATGCACTATACGATCCTTCAAGTATAATCCAAACTTAACCATTTCTAACACCGATTGTTATAATACAATAAAAGCAACATGTAATCCTCCAATGTCTGTCAACATCTTAATAAAACACCCCAAAAAATAATGAGTCATACTCACACATTTACGGCCCTTTGAGAGCTCCTCTAGCAAAACAAAACTTCACTTTTTTTCTATCTTGGCAGGCAAATTGAAATTTGTCCAGGCGGTCTTATCAACAACGACATATTGACAATTAGGGCTTGTGGACAGCAGGGTCCTGGAGTCCAAGTAAGGCTGCAGACTTCTAATGAGTCATGTCACGCTTATAGAAAGAAGAAGTGCGAGGAGGGCACTAACACTTCTGACACATTTAAGGTACGAGGGGCAGATGACCGACGTTTCCACCCAAGTCAGCAACATTATAAGCCACACCTCCAACATTTGATGCGCCTTAGCGTCTGGTTATCTTTAAAGCTCATACACTTGTCTGATTTGGTCTTTAAAATAAACAAAAATATCAACAAAAACTGCTCTTTCTGACACTATCTTAAAATATACAGTATATCCTTTATTTATCCAAGTTAAAAAAAAGTTTCATTGAGATTAAAAACCTCAAGACGGCAGCAACAATCAATTAAAAGATAACACTCAGCATCCACAAATTACGAGTCTCTTCACAAAAACTTAAATTCACCCAAAGTGAACAACTCAGATATTTTTGGCTGTTTTTGGAAATTGTTCCAGGATGTTCCAAGATCTTTAAAAGCCTTTTTTTCTCCCCCACATTTCAGTTTTTACTCTTAGAACCAGCATCAGAAAATAACTCTGTGAACAAAGAGCATAAACACTCTGATCTTTCACAAGGAGTTCACAAACACACATGGGTAGCAGACCAAGAATGCATTTCTAAGTGAACATCAGCTAATGCCACATTCTGCAGACTTACAATGCACTGCAAAAACTCATTTCTAAGAGAGGTTAAAAAGCCTTGTTTCAAGGAAAAAATACTGTTTTCAGACTATTTTTGATGGTTTTAAGAGTTCTAGTCGAGAAAATCTTTCTTACTTCGTTGGCTGAGATATTTTTGCTCATAATAAGACTAATTTGACTATATTTAGGAATATTAGGCTTATTTCTAGCAGAGCTGTTTTTGCAGTGTGATGGACATTCAGCTGTTGCACGCAAGTTACAGCAATGAACCTGATTTCCACAAGCCAATAAAACTTTTTAAGGATACTGATCAGTTGCGTACATGAAAAGTAAATTACCATAGTCCAATAAGGGAAGAAATGGTGGTTGTATCCGGTACTTTTGCACTTGGCGAGAGAAGCAAGACTTATTTTGAAAAAAGAAACCCAGCTTTAGTTTCAGTTTAGAAACCAGGTTTTCCATAAATGTCAGGTTTGGGTTTATAATAATCCCCAGATACTTAAAGGAACTAACAATCTCTATTTCAGATCTTTGAGTGGTAGTCAGCCTCACATCTGATGTGACATCTTGGTTGTTGGTAAACAGCAAGAATTTAGATTTTTCTGCACTGTTTAAAACACAATTATTGTTAGTATACAGGGTGAATAACAGTGTTCCCAGTATCGAACCTTGGGGAACCCCTTTTTGCACTGGCAGAACTGTAGAGGAAGCCTCGACAGATTTCGTTCTTCCTGACATGTAGTCGGAAAACCAACCTACAGCTTGTTCAGGGATACCACAGTTATAATGTTCTTGCAAGGATACTATGATATTCTGTATCAAAAGCTTTTGATATGTCAATAAAAAGCGCTGCACGGTGCCTCAATAATGGCATTCACAACTTTGATCGCTGCTGTCATGGTACTGTGCCGTTTACTAAAACCAGACTGATATTTAGATAAAACTTAGTTGTCTTCTAAAAAGTCTTTCAACTGCTCACTTGCAGGTTTTTCAAAAATCTTTGCCACACACAACTTTGATATCGGCCTGTAGTTGATATTGATGATATTGTGACGGTAAATTTAAGACCTAGTACTGAATAAACGGATTCAGTGCTTTCATTTGACCCTCATCTACAGAGGATATAGACCTTCTCTTGTGTAACCTTAAGAGACAGTTCTGATATATTATAATATAAATATATGAAAAAGTTACTTAGTTAGTCATATAAAAAAGGTGTCCCATTGAGCGAAAAGCTTGTACATATACTTTTGATGCTTTAGGAACCTTTTATTGGGGAAATAAAAAAAGCTTTTGCATAAGTAGGACGGGGAATTTGGGGACTGCGGTTGTGTGTTTTTAGTGTTTTTATACATCAATACTGGTACCATTATTTGAACGTTAGTTCAAAAGGGTGGGGCTGCTGTCCTGTTTACATTCAGATCACAACATTTTAACTCACACACCGAATAACATCGCTTCACACAGGTGCTTTCGCAAGAGTGACTTTTTCCATGTGTTAAAACTGCATGAGCAAAGCGCTTTTGTGACGTCTCCTCAGGTGTCTGGTGAAATCTCCAGACCGCTTTGGACGATTCACACATGAGTCAACTGTTTTATTCCGCCAAACGCACAGACAAAGGCTGGGAGACACACTCTCTGAACCCTCCGATGAACTTGTCCCATAGAAATTCCCATGACCTGACCTACACTTTTATTCATTGTCGAATGCTAGCTCCTTAAAATGCAAATTCAAAGTCATAAAATGAACTATGAGACATATTCACAGCATCAGAAGTGACATGTGACGTGCCCCTGTACAACCTATTGAGCAATTATTAGTAATAACCCCGTTTTACCCTCAATTAGCCGTTTCCAAATTACCTTGACTTGTGCTAAGGTCAGCACTCCACGAAGACGCTCTTTGCATTCAAAAAGGATCCTACGGCAATAAATACTGAGGCAAACCTGTTATTTTACCCCTCGGTTTTTTCTCTCTAGCTTGTTTTTCTGCAAACACTGCATACGATTGTATCTTTCCCACGAAGCCCTGCTCAAACGTACACACTCAAAGAAAGGCAGAGAATGGTCATACACGTTACCTCTTCCTGGGCAAGTTCAGACAGGCAGCAATCCCTGAGCTTCCTGTAAATCTTCAGGATGAAGCCACCGGCAGTATTTCCATCTTGTCCTTTACTTCTCATCTGCCGTTTGCCCCTTTTTTTTCCAAAAGTCCTAAAATTCTCGTATCAGTTGACCCAGATCTGTGTGTTTACGTCTGTACCTGGTGCCTCTCTGCTACTGGGGGCTTTGTGTGACACACACCTGAACCAGGACCTAAGTCCGGCCCCTTATGGGCTGCGTCATGCGGGCACACCCATCACACACTTAAACAAACACACACAAACACACACACACACACTGGAACAGATAAGATTATGTTGGCGTTCATAAGACAACACTCCTCTGCAGGAACCGGCTTCTGAACCCCGGCTCGTTTCGTGTGCACGTGAAAACTTTACATATCGGCTCAATGTTTACACAATCAAAAGCCTTCATCTGCGGACACACGTGTGCACACACACACACATGCGCGCGCACACACACACTCACGCACGCTGAAAAGACAAAGGCCTGAAGCTATTTCCAGAACAATACCCCCTCTATTCCGATATCCCCCCGCTCTCCTGCCCTCGCTCCCGTATGGACGACCTTCCCTGCAGATGAACCGGTTCGACTGCACACCCGGGTCTAACGCGACGCCGAGCGGCCGTGAGCGCACACGCGCCGGCGGCCTCCACGCCTGACCCGCTGCAGAGCAGTGGAGGTGGATGAAGTCTTGTAAAAAGAGGTAATAAATGTTCAGATGCAGCAGGAAGCTGGCGGTTTATTTAAAGAGAGAAGTCATGTGAGGTGGAGTTCAGACTTCACAGCTGTGTGTGTGTGTGTGTGTGTGTGTGTGTGTGTGTGTGTGTGTGTGTGTGTGTGTGTGTGTGTGTGTGTGTGTGTGTGTGTGTGTGTGTGTTTGTGTGTGTGTGTGTGTGTGTGTGTGTGTGTGTGTGTGCAACTCTGAAAGAGAGTTAGCTTGTTAGCATGTGAGCTAGTAAGCGGCTAACATGGAAACATGATGTTTCTTGGCAACTTCAGGGAATTGCACGAAACTGCAGACACAACATTTACGCTGTGGAGCAGCTGCAATCAAAAACACGTAAACGTGAACAAGCGTCATATTTTTGCTGATTAGATATTGATTTCAGTATTAGCTTCAATTCAGGAAGAAAAAAGTGGTTTACTTCTCTTCAAAGGTTATTTTTATATTTACATTCTTGTGAAAAACAAAGTGAATTAAGTACATTTCATGATTCTGCAGCACTTAGTTGTAGTTATTAGTCCGTCTGTGCTCTTGTATGTTTCTTGCGCAGTTGTGGAGCAGTTTTTGCGTCTCGTTTATGCATTTATGTACACATACCTAAAGTTATTTACACCAACATCTCTCCTTATTTCTGTTTTAAGACATTCTGATGTGGATTTGCTGCTATGTTTGGGACCGTGTCTCAGCCGTCCAGCGATATTGTGGCATACAGAGGAGGTCATGGTTGGGTCCAAGCCCAAATTGCCCCCCCCCCCCGTCACAACCGTGCTTGGCAGGTGTTTTTGACCAAGAAGAGACCGCCCACCGTCCTCTTATTGGTCAAAAACACTGCAAACGGATGCCCCGCCACTTCCGGCATCTCGATGCGGCGCTGACCACCGAGTGTTCAACAATCAACTTTACGACCGCCTTGAGTGCACCAGTGTACTGCACAATAGCAGAATTGTCTGAGTGAATGCACTCAAAACAGTACATGTGAGTGGAAAAGTACACAACCTGCAGCAAAGCTCTCCACTTTGGTCTCATCTGTACAAACGACATTTGTGGTTTGTTTTTAGAGCAGAAACCTTCTCCAGACAACATGTCTAAGCAACTTGTTGACTCTTTTGCTGTCGTGAAGTTGAACATGTTAACTGAGGCCTGTGGGGTCTGAGACGTCGCCATCGAATTCCTCTACACAGCTGGGATGTCCAAACAGCTGTATTTAGTGTTTTCCACTTGGATGGACTCCGAAGGGCTTGGAATTGGACTTATAAACCATCCCAGATCGGCAGGCAGCTACGACTGCTTCTCTAAGAGCATTGCTGACGCCTTTCCTCTGTGGCATTACACTAACACACACCTGAATGATCCAGAACCAGCAAACTGCCAACACTTCTGCTTTTTTAGAGTTGCTCGTGCTTGCTGACAATCAGTTTATCAAGTGCAGCTGCCTGCTACGTACCTCACTTCTTCAAATATTACTTCAACATTTTGACTTACGTCAGCTCTTTTATTTATTTATTTTTTTAATCTGAAGGTGAAGTAAAGTCTCCACAGATGACGACTCTGGCAGACCGATGGCGAGGGCTTTGGTCACGGACACACAGGAAACTAACGCCTGCTCAGTTTCCTTGAGTCCAGCTGCTGCAGCATACTGAGATGCTACTGAGAGATAAAAGTGTAAACAATGGAGCGTCGGTGCCCTGAAACTAGGCTGAATCTGGGTCAGAGAAACGTCTCAATCTCTTTAGTAGATGAGTCTAATTTTGAGTACCGGTGCCTCAACGGATGGTGGACATAAATCATCCTAACGGGCCTTAATGTGGCGAGTGAAACAAGTACAGTGCAGCTTTTATTCACAGATCTCCTTTTATTTTATGTTTTTAAAGTCCTAACAAAACCAGAATGAACCCCCCGACCCCATGTGGTGTATTGTTGCTACCAGATATCACACATGTTTATGTTTTTTTTTTATTATTTGTAAAATGAGATAATCTCTTAGGGCCCTGGGCTCCTCTTTTTCTTCAGGGTTTCTCCACGCCTGGCAACGTACAGGAAGCACATAATAAGTGGAAACAAACACAGGAAGCAGGACATGCTGCCGTGTTGCCGAGCTATTTTTCTTCCCCTCTCCTTCCATCACGGGGTTGAAGCTGCCACAACGGCGTCAACGTGATGCTGAAGGACACCGGGAAAGCACCAAGCAGGAAGCAGAATCTCCATTTCAAACCTTCACCCCCGTCTCACTCGTCCTTAATCTCAGAAAAACAACCCGTTCTAACCTTTTTTTTCTAACTTGTGCGGCGCGACGCCTCCGCTTAGGCCAGAAAGCCTAGACCTTGGACCAATTCACATTCAGTGACGCTCTTATTTTTAGTGTAGCCCAAGACGTTCTTCCGGTTGCGGGGTCATAAATTCGTCTTCTGAAGCTTTATTTAAAGACAACCATTGTTGTTTTGAGCACTCCACGAACCAGACCCCTTCCTTCCTATCTTCCTCTCTGCTTTTCTTCTCACACTTTCATCTATGTATGCCTTGATGCCGGTTATCTGCTCTTTCAAGTATTTGTTACATTTGGGCTAAAGTTTTAAACTAGAAAGGATTAAACCGTTTATTCTGCATTTTCACTCTCTTTTGGGCTTATAGATACTTTTTCAGGATCATACGAATCATTTTGACTGTAGAAGATGGACAAAGGGCACTCTATGTAGAACTGTGGCATCCGGCCACAAGGGGGCAGTAAGTTAGTGCCGAGTCTACGATGGCACAAAGTGCAGCTCTAATGGGTCAAAGCGGTATTACAAGACTAGCCGGACCGTCCCCACTCATGAAAGCAGTATTGTCCGTTGCTCATTTGTCAACGCAGAAGAGATTTGTGCCCCCATGAAGTTTGAGGTGGTATTGCTGGATTGCCTCCTACATTAACAGAAGCTTATGCTGGACTATAGAATATAATTTCTTTAGCACTATTGCATGACTATTGTACTGTGGTTCCATCTAGAGACTTACTTGCTTGGATTTTAGCATCCACATATACCGTTTTTCCACCAAACCAGTTCCAGGGCTGGTTCTGGGCCAGTGCTGAGTTTGGAACCGGGTTTTCTGTTTCCACAGACAAAGAACTGGTTCTGGACCAGAAAAACCGGTTCCAAGGTAGCACCAACTCTTTGCTGGGCTAGAGGAAAGAACCGCTTACGTAAGCGGAGGGGACGGAGTTGTTAAGACCAATGGCAATAGCAAGACCGGAGACATTTTCAAATAAGCGACTAATTAATCTGGATGCAGCAAAGCAGCAGTGGTCTGTGGAGGAGACGAGCTGTCTTTTAGCGATATGGTCCATGGAGGAGCTACGAGGACCAAGTCCGTATTAGAGCAAATATGTTGTTGTTGCTTCGACTTTCGCGCCAATGCAAACACAGCGACGTAACGGACGTTTACGGAGACGTAACGTGGCTCCCCTTAGCACCCGAGCTATGGAAAAGTAAACCGGTTCTCAGCTGATTCGCAAGTTGAACGGGATGTCAACCAGCACCAGCACTGGCCCAGAACCAGCCCTGGAACCGGTTTGGTGGAAAAGGGGTAATGGACGGTCGCTTCCAAGCAGCAGCATCTCCCGACCAACAAAGCCCCCCGGGAATAACGCAGATGACACTCAGGAATATAGCTGGTCTACCGTAAAGTTTTTTCAAAGTTGGAAGAATTTTCTTGGTACCAAATGGAAGATCATATATATTTTATTGTGCTTTTCGGGATTTCCTTTTTTATTCCATTCCAAGTTATTTATAGTTTTTGGGATTTAAAAAGATCTGGAAAGTTACAACGTCCAAAATCCGCACCAGAGGGACTTTCTGAACTCTTTGCATTTCTTCTTGAATGTAATGACATCCACACTAAGCTTATTTGAGTAACGTCTACATAGTAGCTTCATTTGGGAACCTCCGGTTGGGAACAAGCACTTGCATTCATTGCTTTTTTAGCCTTTTAGGGAGGATGGACCCAAAGAGACGGGAGCTCTAATGAAGTGTTTCCACCTGAGAACGACCCTTGGTCAAAACGAAGTGAGGAAGAGATGTGGTTTGTGCACCCAGTCGAGGAGATACTTCAAAATAAAAACAAAACCTTCTAGTAAACATAATAACTTTAATTTAGAAGAAAATCCAGCTCCGTATCAAAAGCATATATTTAGCAACAGGAGGTTATTACTGTCGTTGACAGAAAATATATGACGTGGTTTTCACAATATCCTTGGAAGTCAGCTCAAAATTAAATAATTACAACACCACCTGAAAGAATGGCGAGGATACCGAGGTGTTATAAAAACATCGACTAAATTATGGCTGCAAAGGTGAAGGCTGCATCTAATAAGACATCCCATAGTTCTTGGTTGTTCAGACCTTTTTTTCAGCCGAAATGATTATATGAATTTTGTCCTTTGGGAGAAGAAAACATACATCACCATACCTCTGAAGAGAGTAATGTACATTCGTATCTGTTAATAGGTGAACCAGAAGTCACTTTAAAGCTTCATTCTTCCCTTCAGGTATCAACGTCGTGCAAACTAACTCACAAGCACAAGTTTCCCTCATTAAAGAATGAACAAGTGGCCTGTATCGGATTCCACTCGGCAGCAGGTCCTTGGAGACCGTCGCGATACCGGATACTGTTTATGGTGTGAGCAGGTGTACGACCGACATCGACTGGCATCGACCGGCCAGACCGCCGCATGCATTATTACTGCGAAGTCCAGCGGCCGACGTGTGACATCAGCTCAGAGGAAGTCTGATCATCTGAAACGAGAGTCTGTGCAGCTTCTTTTTTTAGCTGCCAGGACTTTCTCTAAGCCTTGTGTGAAGTAAGACCAGAGTGCCAAGTGCGGGTCATGGGTTGCTGCAACGAGACAGCCGATCAGTAGATGACTGAGACTCATTAAAAAGTGTTAACATCAGTTTGGACCCGACAAGCCTCTCGAACGAGTCGCTAAACATTAACGAGGTGAAAGGTTGTGGAAAATTCACCTGTGCTTGCAGTTCACGAACGCTTTCACTTCTATGCACGGCATGAGCGTTAGTGACGTTCAAACGAGGCCAAAATGCTGCCAACTGCTGATGTCAAAGTGCTAAGAGGGTAACAAGGATAATGCTAACTCAACCATGCTCAAGAATCACCTTAATCGTTTTGCAAACATTTCCTAAAGAGAGCTAAACGTGGACAGTCTGGATGCTGAATTTTTACACAACATTTAATGGCAATACTTTCAATAAGGGTCAATATATTTGACATGGAACCAGAAATATCACTCTCACGTAGTGTGATTGATATTTCTGGACACTCACACTGCAATGACAGTCAGGAATCTCCCTAATCGGACCCCGTTACTAGCCATCATCGACGTGCGGAAATAATGATTCGCAATTCAAAATTAAGTGAACATCTCCCTCTGGGCACACGAAAAGAAAAAAAAACAAGAAGAGGATGAAAGGAAATAAGGTGACGGTGTTGAGAATGTGTAAGCTGTGTGTGTTATATTATAAAAAGTAGTGCTGCTAACCAGCTTGCCACTTTATCCCAAACTCCCAGTCATCCACTGAGCAAGTTTAACTGACCATAAAAATGTGTTTAAAGTGAATTCAGCCATTTTCTTCTAAACACATTCAAAGCAACATAATAAGTTACTGTGTATGTAAAATTTGCATTAAGATAGTTATGTTATTTATTATTTATGTTAATTGTTTAATAAAAGATTCCGTTACTGATCTGTGGTCCTGGACTCCATGCATCATGATTCTGGGGGGCCCCGTGGTCTCTCCTGCCCAGGGCCCCCACGGGTCTAGAAACACCCCTGTTCTCAGCACAGCCAGCCACGTATTCATCCCACACGCATGTCAGGCTAATCTGTGACTCTAAAAAAGCCCACAGAAGTGAGCATTGGATATGTGGTTATTAGTCTACATGTTTCAATTTATTTATTTGGTAAGGGACAATGTACATCAATCAGCATTTAAAAAATGTAGATGCACCCAGATTGCAGCCATAGGCTGGTTTACATCGGTAGTCCCCCTGCCAGATGTAATCAGCAAAAGTCATACAAACAACAATAATAACAATCACAAAAAAAAAAACAATATAGCACACATAACATGGCATATGCATTCACAATAGAGGTCAATGACGATAAAAACCGTGCTGGGGAAATGAATGGTTTGAGAACTAAAGTGCTGTAGTGCTATTTTGTACCTGCTGTGGTACATGATAAATAATAATAAATAGGTAAATGTTAAAGTGCTGCCAGTACATGATTATGGTACATGCAAAACAAAATACGTAAAAAATAATTACAAAAAAAGAAATAGAAATAAATAAATAAATAAATAAATAAAGTAAAATAAGTAAACTAAAATAAAAATTATGAATAAATAAACAAAGAATAATGTTTGTAGGGGTCTGTACGGGGTGTGTAGATGAAGTTTGAGATTGCAGCAATGCAGAGTCCGGTACTTAGTTATTGTTATAATTGTGACTAGTTGTGGTTGTCAGTTATATTGTGAGGTAGTTAATAGATAAGCAGTGGAGGAGGGAACCAGACTGCCATCAATACAGAAGTGATGATAGATAGAAATTATTATTAATAATAATAATAATAATAATAATAATAATAATAATAATAATAATAATAATAATAATAATAATAATAATAATAATAAGGAAGTTAAAAAAAAAAAAAAAAAAGAGAGAGAAAAGAAAAATGAAAGCAAACATGTGGCGCTCCAGTGGACCGGGTAAGTGACGACACTGACTCTGGGCTCGTAAGGTTCCCTAAACTCAGCCAGACACAGATCAGAAATGACAAAACGGCATTTCCTTTAAGCCTTGAGGGCCAAACTCCAAGCTTTCACTCGTGCCACAGCTGGCACAGCTGGCGACCCATTGAAAACACACGCTGTCACACAATTTCAGCTCAGCTCACGAGGTTCGGGCTTCCCCTCGACCACAAAACACGAACTGGTGCTGAAACTGATTCAGAAGTGCCAGAATTACTCCAGATGTGCCGTTTGGGTAACTTTCCAGAATTTCATAACAGAACCAAACTGCAACCTGTGTAACTCGGTGGAGGCCACGCCCCTGGTGCCAGTCGTCATGGTGAAGAAACAGAAACCTCAAACACACCTGTGTCATCTCCGTCTCTGCCATTCGATCTGAATCACGCCGGCGTTACGTTGTGGAAAGCAACCTGCTGCATCTGCTCTTTATTTATCAGGCTGCTGGTTGACCTGAGCTCATCTGGTTTCAGTTGTCTCTCTCCTCTACACTGAAAACATAACCTAGATCCCTCGTAGGTTTATTTCTGTTAACGTCAGAGACCGACATGACGCTGGGAGACGTTTCTCCAGACACAGTTTTAACGATGAGGAAGCGACAGAAACGGAGAGACACCCACCTGTGAAGTTTCCAGTTCCCCCGTCCTCCCCGACTGGCTGCTCGGGGTTCCTCCGTCAGGTGATAACGGCCGGTAGCCAATGAGAGGCACCTCGCTCGCGTCCACCCCCGGCAGGTCGTAGCCACTGGTTCTGTTTCGGGGGAGCATGATGCCAGCTGCCGACAGCAGACAGGAAGAACATCAGAAGTGTTTGGTAGTCTGTTAGTCGAGCGTCACGACTGTGATCAAGACTCAGTTTACTCGGCTGTTCGGAGTCACCGCCGATTCAGAAAAATCTGAAAAAGACGCAGACTCGTCACTCGTCCTAAACCTAACTTCCTGTCAAGCTGCAGTTCAAGTCTCGAAACGAAAACCCCAAAAGCTTTTCTGGTGATAAACACTCCCATTTTGGCGTTTAGACTCAGATCTAATCAATCCACACTTTATTTATATTAAAATTGGAGGTAATGCTCACAATTCAGTAGCATTTACATCCAGCAGAATGGGAGGGGTCAACTGGACTTCCGTTTCTAACTCCACCCTGTTTGAAGAACTGCTATAAACAGAGCTTAACAACATGGTTGAAAAGGGAGCTTTACTACAGTATCTCTGTGGCCCGTTTGTTGTTATAACTTTATTTCCATCCATCTATTACTCAGTGGCGTCAATTCAGTGGAAGCTAAGGTATGGCAAGGTTACGAGTCACAGAACTTAACTAGAGTATCAATCAACACGTCCAGCAAATACTCATCACAGAAGTCTGCTATGTAGCTGATCTGTGTGGTCAAGAAAATTGGAACTTTTTCAAATGCAGTCTCGCTCACTGCAAAAACTCAAAATCTTACCAGGAATATTTGTCTTATTTCTAGTTAAAATGTCTAATTTTAAATCAAAAAATCTCATTACACTTAAAACAAGAGTCATTACCAGAAAAATAACTTGTTATTTGACAATTTTCACCTGTTTCAAGTAAATTTTCACTTGAAATATGTAGAAAAATCTGCCAGTGGGACAAGATTTATCTTCTCATTACAAGCAAAAAAATGTTGTTCCACTGGCAGATTTTTCCACTTATTATAAGTGAAAATCTACTTGAAACAGGTGAAAATGTTTGTTTTTGAATCTTGTCTTAAATGTAATGAGATTTTTTTTGACTAAAAATTAGACATTTTAACTAGAAATAAGACAAATATTCTTGTTAAGATTTTGAGTTTTTGCAGTGTATAATAACTAGTGAAAACTAGTTGCATTTGTAGTTATTCTATATGTATTAAGTAATAGAATAATCAATACAAATAGACACAGAGTAATTCCATAAATGTATTTAAAAAACAAACATTTACATTTTCCCTTGAAGCCAAGGTGTGGCGGCTGCCATACCTTGCCATACCCAATTGACGCCCCTGCTATTACTGTTCTATATATTATTGTGATTATAGAGGCTGTGCTAATACCAAAAAAGAGTTAATAGCCTTTTTTTTTTAACTCTCCCCTCCTAGTTCAGGAATTAGCAGGAGTTTCTAGTTTCTGGTTCATCAGTAACTAACCATCAAACGATCCGTACTTCCATCTTTGACGTCACGATTTAACACAGAAAAGACTAAACTGAAACGGTGGTCTAATTCTTGTCTTTGTAATTGCTTTTCTGGCGACCTGTCCCCAAAATATTGGATTAGTTGGGAAGCTGAGACCAGGAAAGGTGAACCGAAATGCCCGAAGACGCTGCTGTTAACGTCCTGTTAATCACCTAATGAAGTGTGTAACATCTGAAGCTCTGACTTGTTGAACTTGTTCGATTATGTGGAACTAACTGTGGGCACTCTGACTGGCTGAAGATCAACGCGAGGTGAAACGACGGACACGGCCTCACTTTGGGGCATCGTAAAAAGCACAACAGCAGCTTTTAAAGACAGTTAAAATGAACACATGCGCCGGAGTTAATGGTTGCCCGAGGCCTCGGTTGATTTGTTTAACACATTCACGCTGCGCTGGACAGCAGGCCTCGATTTGCATCGCAGTCCTTCCTACCATTTCCCTTTCCCCTCTTTGGTATTTAGGCTGCCAGGAAGATAGACATCAAGTAAACACTATTTGAGGAAGAGAGGTGTAGGAGGACGAGAGATGGCCGGGCTGATAGGGGTCGGAGAGCCATGGAAATGTCAGATTCAGACTCAAACTAAAGCCTGCAGGACTCGGGGGTCGATGAGTGATGTGTTGCAGCTTCTGAGTGTGGCGAGCAGCAGAAACGGCTGCACGGCAGATGGACTTGACCTTCAGTCTCGTCCGTGGATCCCTGCTCGGCCCTGGCCGCTAAGAAAACAGCAGCTCAACTGCTTCCTGTGTGATAATAAACAAGTCCCAGCTTTCTTCTCCTTTTGAACTGGACCCGTGCTGCATTCGTGCTGCATTCGTGCAAACGCTTAACTTTCTCCTGTCTTTGCGGTGGCCTTGCAGAGCTTGCTCATTAATCCCTTTTCCTGAAGTTTGGAGCGTGCATCGTAGAGAGGGGAAAAATACAGCAGACACGAGGGAATAAATCAGCCGTTGCCCCGTCCAACGGCCGTGCAGAGGTCTGAAAGGCTGCTATTCACAGCCCTCTGAGCAAGGCACAGCCCCCATATGAGGTATACACACACATAAGGCTGTAACTAGGTTACAGTGGAGTCACACCCCATAATGAGGCTTTTTCTGCTCAATAACTGCAGCCTGGGGAGGCTGCTGCAGATATGTCACGTCCAGAGGGTTGATCCTGCTGCAGGATGAGAAAAACGGCACGTCACTTTGAGTTGGGTAAAAGTTTACGCACGCCGACACTCCCATGTCAGCTTGATCCGCGGTGACAGTCGCTTCCGACTGTGACGCGCTGCGCGCTGCGCGCCGGGGAGGCCACGCAGTCCCCGCAGATACCAGATAAAAACCCCGCGATCGCTGTTCACCACGCAAGGAAATAAGGATCAACTCACACGTGTCGTCCGCGGGACGTGGATCGGAGGCATCCGTGGGCGATCGGCGGGATCGATGGCTCAGCTGAGGAGAGTCGCACCCATCTCCCCCTCCCCGCCTCCCCGCCCTGTCCTCTCTATCAGTCCCTGCTGCGCCTCCGTCCGGACAGCCTTCAGCAGCTGATAGCGCTCTGGTGCGGCGGCCAACCGCCTCCCTCCTCCTCCTCCTCCTCCTCCTCCTCCTCCTCCTCCTCCTCCTCCTCCTCCCTCCCTACCCCCCCACAACCCCTCACCCTGACGTCGCAGCTCTTCCTGTATGTTGTGCGCTCTGGCAGCAGACGCGTCTCTCTAGGCTCGCTGATATTCCGCGGACACATCGCTGAAATGCGACTTCATAGACCGAAATGTGGTCTCAGTATGGTGAGCCATTATGTTCATAAAACGCCACTTTATACCCACATGTGTATGTATATGTAACAATTCAACTTTTTAGTTTTTAAAAAAATACAAAACAAGTGCGCAAAACTACGACGGAGTATTAGGGCCAAACTAAGACAAAGAGAATAAAGTCATAGCCTAATGTTACGAGAATAAAGTCGTAATACTACAAGAATAAAGTCATAATACTACGAGAATAAAGTTGTAATATTACGACTTTATTCTTGCAACAATATGACTTTAATCTTGTAATTTTACGACTTTATTCTCGTAATATTTCGACTTTATTCTCGTAATATTACAACTTTATTCTCATAATATTACGACTTTATTCTCGCAACATTAGGCTATGACTTTATTCTCGTAATTTTACGACTTTATTCTCGTAATTCTACGACTTTATTCTCGTAATTTCCAATTTTTTTTCTGTCTTAGTTTGACCCTAATACAAAACAAAGGCAAGGCAAGGCAAGTTTATTTGTATAGCACAATTCAACACAAGGTAATTCAAAGTGCTTTACATCAACATTAAAAGCGGCAAGACATAATTAGACAGTAAATAACAAATAAAATGAAATAAAATTATCAGAAAAGAAGGTAAAATAATAAAAAGCACAAGTTGCTGAAAACTAAGGGCAGTAGAATACCGCTGTAGACATCTCATTCGCGGTTTTCAGAAAGTATTTAATTTAAAGGGGACCTATTATGGCGTCTAATACCTATTTTAAACAGGCCTTGAATGTCTTAAAAACAAGCTTTTGATTGTTTTTGCTAAATAAATTAGAAATCCAGCCTCTAAACCATGTCTTTATCTTCCCAGTCTCTAACCTCATTATCTATGCAGGATTCTGAGTGGGCAGGGAGGCTATGATAATGAGGCTCTGTGCTGATTGGCTGCCTGAATGACGTGATACACCGCTACGGAAAAATGGCGGAAGCTCCGGCCGGCGGAGTTAGTTGTGGGCGTGGTTTCACGCATCGGAGGCCAACCGATGTAAAATTTATTCTAAATATTTTCCGTTTATATACACATTGATTGTCTTCAAGTGAAACATTTACATTTTCTTTTGATTCGTCATTTTCACTCATGTGGCTCTCTGGCATTCACTGACTGATGACACAGACGCCTGTTTCTGTGCCTCATCCTGCTCCTCTTTAGGAAAGTAAATTAGAAATCTCATTCTTAGAGATATTTACATGACGTCTTGTGGCCCTGGTTTATAATTTTTGAGTCCACTTGTTTAAATAATGGACCATCCTTCGTGGTTCTGGACATACGCTGGTTTATGACGTCCTCGGTTCTGAGTCTGATCAGCTCTCGGATCTCCTTGTCTCCCCAGTTGCTCATCTTGCAAATAAAGATCCTACCTGTAACGTCCTGATGCTGCTGTTACTGTCATCAGCTGTTTCTTTATTTTATAAAATAGTAATAAATAAATAAAAAAATTGAATAAAAAACCTCCCCTGGTGGATTGTACTCAGGTTAAGTTATTTGCCGGGTTATTTGCCGCGTAGCTCAACATGCCACCCTGGGTCGGTCAATGTAAAAGGATCACACGACACGTTATATCCGCGGAGTATTCACTGATGTAAAAGGGGCTTGCATTTATTGAACACTGTATTGTTCAATCACTAAAGGACCAGTTAATGATCACTACTTGCCCACTATTTACCTGCAGAGTATGGTGACCTCTGACCTAATAAAGGGAAATGGACATTTCCTGTATTAGTTAAGGTATTTTGTTTCCTGTAGATTTATTACAGCATGCATTATCAAAGTGACATTTTATGACCCAGATGGCTTTCCATAAAGTGAGTTAACTGTTCAAGGAAAGGTTGGTGCTGCTTGTGCAAGCAAACAGACTTCTATGTTGCCATAATAAAGTTTTAAAGGTTTAACCCTTGTGCCCTTTTCAAACATACCACCCACACAACACTACCATTTAACCATCATGCATCAATATTTTGTTTTGCTTTTTTTTCCCAGAAATATCTTAAATTACTTCAAACTTGCTCAAAACAACCAACCAAGTATTGTTATGTTTCATTATTTATTACGAAGTAATACAAACACATAAGATTAATTATTCTACAGATAATAAAACATACAGGGACATTTGTGGTCTTTAGAATCTCAGATAGGTCAAACATTAGTAGTAAAATTGGTTTGATTGCATTAGTACTTTCTATACCGGGTCAGACACTCCCTCTGACAGCTCCGTCAAATAATGCCAGTGGCTTCCAATAAACTATTTGTTTTTGTAATCTCACTGCCATTGCAGTATAAAACCATGCATTCTGTAATGTTATATTGTGTGATATTTGACATTTTTACTGTATTCTACCAGATTCAGCAAAGCCTCTTCTCCACAGAAACACCTTTTTGCTTTTTCTCTCTCGGGCCAAGTAGCGTCTTTACCTTTGGCTGTGAAAGCAGCCATACTCAAACACCTCCTTAAAGACACATATAACACATTCAGAGGAGCTACCGGGCATTACATGAAAACACAAATGCAACCAAACTCGACCAGAATATCTGGCCTTCAGGAGCAAAACAAAACTTCAGCTGCAGCCGTTTGCAGACGTTTCAAGTGTCCAGTTTGAGAAACAGCTTCTGATTCTTTGTGTGTTCAGGCAAGACTTTGTTCACATCTCTCCTGATTGTTCTCACCTGTGTCTGGTCAGCTCCTCTAAGTGTATATTGTGCTGCGTTTCCTTCCCTATTCCTTCCCTATTGACCAGGCAGCATTTCACTTCTTCACTTCTCCCAGCATCCTGCATTTGGTTCACCCCTAAACCTCCCGTGGCAGCACTATTCGATCTTACAGCTTTGTGTTTCCATCTGCTTCCAGGTTACAGCAATCGAAACATTATTTTAAAACTAACAGATTATCCCGTTCTGATCTGGGTCTGTGATGTCACAGCGCCCTGCAAACATGAACAGCTCGCTGAAAGACCCGCGTTTGATTTGGTTGCCACTTCAGACACTTAAATATATGCTTTCATGCACATTTAAAAAACAAACAAACTATTCCCCCCTTAAGGGGCAGAAACCAAAACATCTAATGCTGCTTTTAAGCTCAAACCGTGTTTATTTAGCGGTTTTAACCACCGTCGGAGGGAGGGGAACTTCACAACCTCGAGGCTCTGGGTCGAGGCGAAGGACTTCCCAGGCGAAGCTCCGGTCCTGTGGCCCACTGACGATCATCAACATTACTGTATTATACATGTCGCAGGTCAAGTTTGGCTCAAAACCCAGTAACAAAAAGGGTCAAACTGTCCCATCATGCAACTTGATAGCATTAGAAAGATTATTTAGTTTTAGTGCTGCCTGTAAAACTCTAAGAGCAGTTTCTTGTCTTCCTGACAGTAAACATTCATCCTTTTCTGGAGTTAAGGACTCACAGGACAAGAGGTCCCGCAGGACATGTCTGGCAGGGTTTTGTTACTTTTTCTTGCTTTTCAGATATTAACAGGAATAAAGTGACTAAATCCATTTCAGTGTTTAACTTCTTCAGATTTTCTGATTAATCGCAGCTAATATTCTTATTATATGATTGGCTTCGTCTGTCTAGAGCACACCTACATGTGATGTGTCCACGACCTTCTTCATGGTGTGCAACAAAAATATACAAGACACGCCACATGGTGCCAATGTTTCCCTTTAGGAGTCTTTAAAAAGTATATTTATAATCATTCGCCAACACCTTCATGAGCAATGAGGAGTTTCACCGAGGAGAGATGACGTGTCATCAGTCATCATCGCCCCCCCAGGCTCGTGTGAACCAGTATCGGTCCCTGATCATCCTGCAGACTGGTTTCTGGTGCTCTCCCCAGTGTTTGCTCGCCCCCCAGTGGAGACATAAGGAACATGACAGCTCATCTCCTTTCATCCGCCAGGGGCCATTTTAAACCACTCAGCGGGTGTTTCCTTGCCTCCCCCCGGGGGAGTAACGACAGGAACACATGACGGTGAAAACGCAGGAATAAAACCTTAATGCGATGCCCATTTGCACCCAAAACACCTCAACAGACTATAACTGCCCTTTTACAATTATAATATCACTATTTGTTTCATTTTTTCATGTGTTTCTGAATGTTGAAGCAATTGTCTTCTTTTTGTGGAGCATTTTCTGTTTTGTAAACTTATGATAACCTGAACCTTTAAGGTGATCCTTGGCACTAAATGAATCAGTAACATTTTCTTTAGACAAAAAGGTCCTTTATTTTATTGGAATTAGATAAAAATACTGCGGACGGGGTAAAATTCCAGGTAAAATGTTGAAAATGTGACTATTAACTCGCAAATTTGCAGGAAAACCTTTTAGATCGCAACATGGATCCGAGGTGTAGTGCCTGCACTCACAGATCTGATCATGAACTCCTAATTTTGGCCCTCAGCATCCAGCCTTTTGCAATCCTCACTATTTGTTTTATTTTTTCAGGCGTTTTCTAAATGTTGAAGCAATTTTCTTCTTTTTCTAAAGCATTTTCTGTTTTGTAAACTTGTGATAATGGGGAACCTGAACCTTTAAGATGATCCTTGGCAATAAATGAATCAGTAACATTTTCTTTAGACAAAAGGTCCTTTATTTTATTGGAATTAGATAAAAATACTGCGGATGGGGTAAAATTCCAAGAAAAATGTTGAAAATATGACTATTAACTCGCAAATTTGCAGGAAAACCTTTTAGATTGCAACATGGATCCGAGTAGTGCCTGCACTCACAGATCTGATCATGAACTCCTAATTTTGGCCCTCAGCATCCAGCCTTTTGCAATCCTAATATCACTATTTGTTTTATTTTTTAAGGCGTTTTTTTCTGTTTGTGAAGCATTTTCTGTTTTGTAGACATAATGGGGAACCTGAACCTTTAAGCTGATCCTTGGATAGAAATGAATCAGTAACATTTTCTTTACATGAAAAAGTCCTTTATTTTATAGGAATTAGAGTGATTATAAAAAACAAAAACTGGAACAGGGATAAAATTCAAAGAAAATCAAGTCCCAAATTTGCAGGAAAACCTTTTAGATTGTAACAGGGAAGGCACATATCCGAGGTTTATTGCCTGCACTCACAGACCTGATCATGAACTCCCAATTTGGCCCTCAGCATCCAGACTTTGAGGAGCCCCGGTTCAGTTCCTCGAGGTTCCATTCATGCAAAGAGCTGTCCCTCCTTTCCTGAGAGAAGCACTTAAATCTCTTAACGTCCATGTTTTGGTCGAAGGTCTCACTCAACACGAAAGGGGACGGAGCAAACCTGGACAAATCCCTCTGGTCTTTGCCACCTTGGTGAGGTGTCGCTCGTCCCCACCCCGGTTGAGAGTTGCAGCCTGAGGCAGACCTGTGGAACTGATGGAGGAGAAGCTCCGGTCCTTCAGTGGCTGCAGAAGTATGCTGCATACTTCCTCTAAATCTGTGTATTTTGGAGAGTTCAGTCTCATAAGCAGTTCGTCTGTCGGGGTAGCAGCATCACATCCGGTGATTTTAAAAATTGAGCAGACTGATAAAGAAAGCTTTATCTGTTCCAGAGCTGCAAAGGAGGATGTGTTACACAATCAGGAACATAATGGACCACATTGAGCATCCTTTTCACAACAAGGCCATTCACCAGAGTCCAAAAGGCTTCCTCAGTCCCGCTGCTATAGAGACCAAACATGACCCTCAGATGGCCCTCAGATGATACGTCACTGAGAGTTTGGTTATTTTTCATTTCTCAACTTTAATGGAAGTAACCCTAACCCTAACCCTTACCCCAACTCTAACCCTAACCCTAACCCTAACCCTTACCCCAACTCTAACCCTAACTCTAACCAACCCTAACCCTGACCCTAACCCTAACCAACCCTAACCCTAACCCTAACCCTAACCCTTCTCCTTTTTAACCCCCCCAGCAGATTGAGCATTGCGAGGAATCAACTTAAAGGTCTAGGTCCCCTCACAGGACAGAATATGTTGAGGGCCCTTAAGAAGCAGGAGACGGTTCCGTCCATCCGCGGCGCGCCCCCGATGTGGCGGCTCCTCCGCCAACTTTTCTCCGCGGGTCTGGTGAACTTGTCCGTCCTGTCTGGGGGGGGGGGAGACCGCCTAATGACGCGGGTAAACGCACTAATCTCCGGCTTAATTGGCCGTTGTCAGTGCGCGACGGGCGCCTCCCCATCCCTCCCTGCATCCCTCCATCCCTCCCTCCATCTCTCCTCCTGTCAGACATCACAATCCAACACCGTCACAACGGTTTAGGATCAGTGTCTCAGACGGCAGAGCCCCCTCCCCCCCACCATGTCGGTGTTTTATGTCTGCGTCACAACAAGTCTGCCGCGTCTCGGAGGTGTGTGTGTGTGTGGGGGGGGTGATGATGGCGTCTCTGGCGGCTTCATCCCGGCGCAGCTCCCGCAAACCCGCCGTGATGGCATCAGCAGGTGGCGGCGGGGAGGGGATGGAGGGATGGAGGGGGGGGAGCCTGGGGGAGGGGGGCGCATGGGGGGGGCAACAGCGACGGGAACATGACGAAACGGCACCGTGGAGGACGGACAAACTAGACTGAGAGACAGTCGGTCGTCCCCCGCCTCCTCCTCCTCCTCCTCCTCCTCCTTCTCCTCCTCCTCCTCCTCCTTCTCCTCCTCCTCTTCTTCCTCCTCCTCCTCCTCCTCCTCCTCCTTTGCTGACGGCTTGACTGACACACACACGCGCGCACTAGGGGCTTGGACATACATGCACGCCGTCCACTTCTCTGGCGAGCAGCTGCGCATCGGAGCGGGCTGTAATTGGGCAGCAGGGAGGTGGTGGGGGGGGCGGGCGGACTTGGGGGGGGGTGGGGTTGGGGGGGGGCGTCCACTGCCAGATGAGGGGCATCTCACGTCCAGCCTGTCCAGGAAGCCACTGTGACCCCGACGGGAGGGAGTTCGGACCTGACAGGTACCCTTCACTGTGCCATCCAGCCGATCTGATCCATCCGAGCCCGCATCCGTGTTGCACTGGAACAAATGCTCAGCGTGCACAGAGATAATGCCTGCAGAGTCATTTCGTGCATCCATTCAAGTTTTGTAAGCTGTTGGGAGAGGAGAGGAGGACAGCAGCAAAGTGCACGGCAGACGCGTCAAGTAGCTGCACACTGTTCAGTTCAATTGTGTTGCAGCAGTCGTTGTGTAGTGTGTCTCCCCCCCCAATCCCCCCCACCTCCTCTTCTGTGTGTGTGTGTGTGTGTGTGTTTGATGTTTGCAGAGATCATTTGTCTTGCTCTGTGGTTACTCATCTTTCACTGTGGTGGATACAGGCTGCCGCTATGCTCAGGTCTTAGGCGGAGGAGGGGTTGAGGGAGGTGAGGGAGGTGGGGGGGGATTTTAACCCCCTTGGCACCAAAGCCTCAGCCTAAACACCGGGGGCCATAAACCCCCCTGTCAGCAACGGCGGCGGAGTATTCAGAGGATAAATCGGATTTCCATTTCACGCGAGCCCCGATCCCCCCCCCCCTGTGTCTCCTCAGGATGGGGGGAGTAAGTGAGGGAGATGATGTGCTGGCGCGATGGAGTGATGGACTACTGTACCTCGGCAACGTGAAAAGAGTAAGTGCATGTGGGAGTGTGTTTTTGCGTGTTGTGGACGGAAACACACTCTTGAGTGTGTGTGTGTGTGTGTGTGTGTCTGTTCACATGGAGACCAGCACACTTCCATTTAGTCCTGTCAATCATCCTGCTCACCTGCTATCTCCCTCTCAGGTGGACGGAGTCAAGCAATGCTGTCTGGTGAGATTTGAGGACAACTCTGAGTTCTGGGTTCTGAGGAAGGACATCCACTCGTGTAAGAAGAGATCTCTTCTCCCTTTCCTTCTCTCCTCAGCTGGAGGACCAAATCCCTCCTTTAGAAGATAGCTTATTTTTTTCTTTTATAAAAATATACTTCTGCTTCGGGTTTTCGCCTACGAAGGTGCTGAACTGAAGTCGAAAGAATACTTTTTCTTTATTTTTGTTAGAGATTCATAAGATTCATAAGAGTCTGATTGGTTTCCTCTGTAAGAGCCGTGGTCATCCACCTACACTCGTGTAGTCGACAGCAGGTGGATAGCAGACGCTGCAGGGCGCGGGTCCTCTGAGGTTTGCTTTAACCTGGCCTCTCCGATTCTTCTCATCTTCCGTGTAAAACATTAAACTCTGATTCCCAGGAGCCAGAACCAGGAAATGCGGAAGAAACCGCATCTCTTAAATTGATAACTTTGTGTCTCGAGCGCAGCAGCTCCGTTATCCGAGATAAACTCACGGGAATCAACGTTGGCTAATTTCAACGTGAGCTACACTGCCAAAACTCATTTCTTAGAAAGTTAAAAAGCCTTGTTTCAGGAAATAATAACACTTTTTTCAGACTATTTTTGATGGTTTTAAGAGTTTTAGTCAAGAAAATCTTTCTTACTCCATTGGCTGAGATATTTTTGCTCATAATAAGACAAATTTGACTAGATGTAGGAATATTAGGCTTATTTCTAGCAGGGCAGTTTTTGCAGTGTGTAGCTGGCTTGTCTGAAGCGAAGGCTGTGTTGCTACATAACGATTGTGATTAATTAAGTCTAGGGAACATTAGCAGAGTAAAAAGCATTGTTGTTTTGATTTACCTTTGATCAAACGTCTGGACGTTTAGCCTTGTGTTGTTTGGATTTAATGGACAAGAATTAACTTGACTGTTCATCCTCTCAGAATACCTGGAGTTATATATACATATATATATGTATATACATATATATATATATATATATATATATATATATATATATATATATATATATATATATATATATATATATATATATATACAGCCATTGGCTGATCTGTGCGTGTGGGGCGGGTCTTACAGATCGGTTAGTTCTGACACATCCCAGATTTATTTTCTGGGAAAGGTTTTGGAATAATTGGAGTAAACGGCAGCAGATCACAGATCAGAGCCGCTCGGCTGAAAAATAACCACCTGATCAGCTGATCATCTGGAACTTTGCATAAAAAGATGGTCTCAACTTTTCTAAAACAAGATCCTGCAGAGATTCAGTGCCTTCTGGACGTCAGTTTGGTGTGTTTCGAAAGGAGAAAGCTAAAGAGGAAACATCAACCTGTAAACAAAACCCAAAGCAAACCCTGGTTACCATGGATTTCAGTATTGATACCGTTTATTACAGGATCTCAGCTGATATTGGTAATGAGTGAACATCTCTCACAATCGATCAGTGAAAGATCCGCTGATTATAATCTGTAGCTGATCAATTTGTGCCAAACCACAGCAACGGGACTGCCGGACACATTCGCTGTGGTTTTACGCCTCCTTAGCGTGCACAGCCCAGTACCAAGCCCGGTACCAAGCCCAGTACCAAGCCAGCGTCCCGCGTGGATCGTCTGCATCGGCGCTACACATTTAAATGTTCTGGGTCCTGGACTTGATCCAGAAAGATTGACGGATTTCTGGAGAAATTACCTGCCAGCAAGCAGAGCAACCGGAGGATTTTGTCTTTGATTCAGCGCCACTTTTGTTTAATCTACAATGATTTGTTACTATTTGTTAAGATGATACATTTTATATCCTATAAAATTGGTTTCAATTTCAGTTGAAGGACTATTTGATTACTTTGTGGCTAGCTCTGGCCAACCATGGCCACCACTGGCCACCTCTAGAAACCTATAGCCACCTCTGGCCCCCTCTGGCCCCCTCTGGCCACTTTTAGCCACCTCCGGCCACCTCTGGCCAAGCTGTGATGTCATAGCAGGAAAGACCCTGCGTTAGGTCCAACCGGGCAGCTTGTGGTGAAAGTGCTGTCCAATCAGGGAGCTCAGATTTCTCACCACATGGTCATGATAAAGTTGAAAAAAAAAACCCAAACAAACTAAAACCTTTTAACATATTTATTGATTACTATTACTACTACTACTACTACTACTACTACTACTACTACTATTACCTATTACTACTATTACTACAATTATTGATTGTTGTGTTAACTGAGGATGCAACTAGATTACATAAAAGATGAGTGCGGAGAAGGACAACATGGCACCTTTAAATTCTCCGATTTAAAAAAAAAAAAAAAAGTCCCATTCCAGGCTACGATATGCACCGATTCAAATATCCTGCTGGGGCGGTGTTGTGATTTACTTATTAGAGCCTATTTACTAATTGATTAGACTAATGACTCGCGATGGGGGAGGCTCCTCGTCTCCTCCAGGCGTCAAGTCGAAGGGGGAGTTGGACACTTGTTAGGATCAAGCCGAACATCCAGATGTCAAACGAAGTGAAGTCTGAAAGGGTGCAGGAGACGCTGAAATCAATGAAGTGGCAAGGATGTGAATCAATATACATAAATTAATGCAGTTGACTGCTCTCTCTCTCTCTCTTTCCCTCCCCTGCTTCTCTCTGTGTTCTTCTGTTTCCCTCAGTCGCCGCCGGAGTGGAAGAAGTTTGCTGTATTTGTGACACCCCGCCTCTTAAAGAACCCCTCATAAATTGTCTTAAATGCCGCCACGGTAAGGAAGCATGCCACATCACACGCCGTTAAACGGCCGGTCTTCATCGCTTCCTGCAGTGACCTTGAGGATCTGACACAGATAAAGATAAATAATTCCTGCTTTTAAAAGAAAATACCACGCCTCCAATCATTAAGCATTAATGTGAGCGCTTGTGCTTGGTGACCAGAGGGAAAATACGCAAAATGCTTGTTTCTAATTTAAAGATCCCATCTAGGCCGGCTATAAGACCTTAAAATACTCAATCCTTAATCACGGCTCATATAATATCTGCTTCACTAATGATTCCCAAGATTCATGTGTCAGGCGGGGGGGGGATCACCCTGGACAGCCCGTCGCAGTGCAACTCGGACCTCATGCTGAATTTATCGGCCAACTTTTTGGGGTTGGGTAGACGCCATCCCAAACCAGCAGCGCTCTCCAGAACCTTGGAGCTCATTAGGAGCATGAGAGAGTGCTGCATCGACCACATTTCCATCAGAAAACTAACCCTTTTTACTCATATAACTTGCCGCACGGAAACCGTGGGCATGAATTCGTAGTCATTTTCCCAGAATTCACTCTCACAGACAAAAAGAAATAACCTGACAATCTATTTCTCCTTTACTGCTTTGCTTTCAAAACTGAGAAATGGCTTCCTCTTTTTTTTTTGCTTTCCCTTTGTTCTGCTATGCTGTTTGATTTTAGGCCCCAAAAAAATAAAACTACATCTCAGTTCTTCTGTTTTTACTATTCAGTGACGATTGTGACTCAGTGAGAAAAATGATCCAGTTCTGGATATCTCTGCGTCGCAGAAGTGCAGCACTGTAGAATAATCTTACGCAGTTCTGGTCTTGTGGTTATATTAAAGTTTAAAAGGCGCCCGTTTCTCTTCCAGTCTCTTTGAGATTCTAACAGAAACGACGGGAGTTTTGGTCTCTTGAACCTTTTGCAAACATCTCTGTAAACATCCGACTTGAACAGATCTGGGCTTCGTCCTGTGGGAGGTCACGATGAACACTGGTTTCGCTTGTCGAATCATTTGGCTTTGAAAGTGTGTGGTTTATTTGCCGAACCCTTTATCTAGATTTTAGCTGATTGTTTTGATTTTTTTTTTTTTTATAAATTAGCTCTTTGAATATTGAACGGAGGGCAGCTTTCATCTTCCAATCTTTGGATGGAGGATGAAACCCGGTCATGAACCCAGAAAAGTGTGTGCAATTCGCAAGGTTGCAGGGTAGCATCACAGCAGCAAAGTCTGAACTTATATCTTAAACACACGAACACACGTTTAAATGAGAGCCTTTTTGTCTGAATGAAAGAAAACCCTGACTTTAAGCCCACGAGGCTCATGGGAGTCTTCTTCGAAGCATGGCGGGGGTAGTTTCATGGTAGATCTGTAATTGACAAGGTCAAAGCTGAGTACTTTTTTTTCCTTTTAGGAAAATGTAGTGTTTTAAAAATGTATTTATACAACAATATAGACATTTTAACAACTTTTAAAGATGTGCAGGTTTTCATTTTGTGCCTCAAATTGTTTCACCTTCTGATTTAAGCCGAGCAGAGACGGATGTTTCTAGAGAGGTTTCCGTCTTTGCACATGTATTATTCTGCACGGCGAAGGTCGCACGTCCAACTGGAGTAAAACCCATTTCTGAGTGGATGGACCATAAAACCGCTGGGATGCAATGAAGCGCCTGAAGTGCAGGTGGAAGGAAATGTTACAAAACAGGCCACAGATGGGCTGCAAATTTCGGCTGTCATGTCCTCTCAGTTCTGTCCAGGAAAAAACATCAGAGACAAAACAGAAACATTTCCTGCTCCTGAAACGCTCCTGAAAAGCCACGTGTTTTTCAGTCATCTAAAATAGTGATTCTTAACCATAGGGCCGCGGCCCACACTTGGGCCGCGACCGCCATCTAGTGGGCCGCGAAAAAAAATCAGTTTTGTACGTGTGGGCCGCGTGGGCCGCAGGACTGCATAGCAACTCCCAACTCCCCCCAGGAGAAGAAGACCCTCAGCTAGCTGTACGTGTAATAGTAAGAGAAATGGTGTGTATTTATAGAGAAAATCCTTCATTTTGCACAGAGTACGTTTAGATCCGCCAGGATCAGGGATCGATTACTTGGGTCTGCGCCCAGAGCGAGCGAGCGCGGCGTGATCATTTATCCCGACACGTCCCCGCGGCCGGGGAGGTCGGCTGAGGCTGCCGCTCGGGCAGCGGCTCCGTCGTTACTGCTGAAGGATTGTACATGTAGATGTGTGGGCTGGACTGTTGTTCGGGCTCGCAAAAGCATCGGAAAGTGACACGGCTGCAGCGGCCAGAGAGCTGCCCGTCTCAGCTGATCAGGCTCGGATGAAATCCGACACGCGCAGTCCTGACAACTTATTAATGTAAATAAAACTTAGTAAGTTACTTAGTAAGTAATAAGCTTGACTCTTCCAGAGATGAGAAGCGTAACAGGTGGAAAGGAAAGTTCAACCCGGAATGGACAAATTCATCCTGGTTCAGTCTTCCCACTGGGACAAAACCAGTGTCTCATACGTTCAGAGACCGTGGCGTTCAAAGTGCGAAAGTGAAACGCCACTGAAACAAAACACAAAGTTTTTCATCAAACATATCCACTCAAGTCTGAACTGAAGTCACAGAAAATAAGCTGACCATCTTAAAACATGTTTGGGTCCACATACAGCTGTGAAGCAGCTTTCTCCACAATGAACATAATTAAAACTAAATATCGTTCCAGGCTCATCAATGAGCACCTTCACATGTGCATGAGAACCTGACACCATCCAGCCCAGATTTAAAGTCCTGACAGAAGAAGTTAGAGCTCAGTTCTCTCACTGAACGACAGAAATTGGGGGCATAAGATTATTAGAGGGGAAGAAAGAGAAACTGCAAAACTGTTCAATTGTTAAGATGTGTTTATATTCATTTATTATAAAAATGTGTTGAGACAATTAACAAAGAAAAGGGGAAATTCAAACTGCTGGTAAAGAAATAAAATAAGAGCATTTGAAAAATAAAAGAAAATCTATTTTATTTTTAAGAGAAAAAAATATGTGTAATTGAAGTTACACATGTTAATGGGCAAATATGTACTTTTTTAATATAACAGTCAGATGCAGATGTTGATACAACTATGAGGCTACTTGAATATATATATATATATATATATATATATATATATATATATATATATATATATATATATATATATATATATATATATATATATATATTATGATGTTCTGGACCTTCGCTTGAGTAAATTTTCTCTAAATGGACCTCTTAAAGTTGAATACCCCTGCTATACAGTGTTAATATTTAACGGGCCCCGGGCCACTCTGTACTGAAAAAATTGGGCCCCAAGGTCAGAAAGGTTAAGAACCCCTGATCTAAAACAAGCCGTCAGAACACTCAAGACGGAGCTGCCCCTGTCATCATGGTCTTCCAGGCATGAGTTAAACGCTGCCTCCGCTTCCTCCCATCACAGGTTATCATCCAGAGTGCCACACGCCCGCCATCGACCCGGAAGCTGACAGCGATTCATGGATATGTCGGCAATGCGTCTTCGCAGTTGCGACCAAGGTCAGAATCCCAACATCTGTCCTGCATTGATTGAGTTGTATGGTGGGGATCCAGTCAGATACGTCGAGCTGCGCTGCCGCGTGCGTCTAACGCTGTTTACATCCAGGTCACGTCGGCCCTCCGTCTTCATCGAGTTAAAACCGCCCAGAGACTCTCTACAAGGATAGACTGATTTGATTGGCTCTCCATGAGTTTTGGGCATAGTTGATGACCTCCAACGGGTGGTAGCGGGACGTACTGGTACCTGCAAAACTAATTTAAACTTGGTACATCTGTTTTCAAGGTGGGACTTCAACTAGAGCAGGGGAAGGCAACCCTGGAGCTGAAACCTACCCTGGTCCTAGAGAGCCACAGTCCTGAATATTTGAGATGTTTCTGCTTAATCACACCCTGATACAAAGGACTGTGTCATTAACAGACTATGATGACGACCGTTAATTAGAATCAGGTGTGGTGATGCAAGGCGACATCTAAAACACCCAGTACTGCAGCTCTCTATGACCAGGGTTGCAGACCCCTGAACTAGACCATTCCAAGATCTGGATTTATTATTTTTCACCCATTCTGTTGCCTCTTTATGGGCGTGTTTTGGATCGTTATCCAGTTGCATGACACTGGTATTAATGTATTTTTACCGGTTGGAGAGATGGCCTCAGATTTGAGTATTGAATTCTCTGGTATTCGGAGGAGTTCATGGTCGAATTAGTGATTGGAAAGTGCCCAGATCCTTGGTTTCCTTTGTCCATAGGACATTGTTCCAGATGTCTCGTGATTTGGTCAAATACAGTATATTTCTAATTGTTCTGTCATGGACTTCAACATTTTACTATAACCTTTTTTTTTGGACACTGCATGGTCTGACCTTGGGGGACGTTTGCTTGGACGTCCGTTGGGATACCAAGTCTACATTGCTTTATAAATCGTGAATAATCAGTCCCTCTGCAGAATGTTGGAGTCCGAAAAACAGGTTTCTAATCCATTTCAGGTTGATGTCTATTTCTCTAAGACCATTGCTTATTTCTTTCCCTCTTGGCATTGTGTAAACACATACACACCTGAATGAATTCACACTAGAAAACTGTCAAAATGTTATATATCGTTCTGCACGGCTGCTGGTTAAGAGTAAATAATTGGGTTAATGAAAAAAGGTATGACTGCATTTGTTTGACACGAGGATCCACTAAAATAAGATTTATACGGTTTTACAGACAAAAAACAATAGAAATAAAAGAGAGGATTTAAAGTTGTGCCCAACTGTACATTGTATCAGAGAAATGGTGACCAGGCGGCAGCTCTGCAGCTGATGAACGGCCCTGGAGTTGGGGGAAGTACATTTAGAGCGAATCGATCAACGTGCTCCATTTCTGTAGATCCGAGATGAGAATGCTGCCGCTTAATTGTCAATCTTTCAACGTCCACGTTTCAGCGTCCAGACTTCCGCCGTCTCAGACGGTGTCTCTCACATTGAAACGAGACCAAAAGCCTTCTCCAAATCAGTTCTGTCCTAAACTTGTGTTGGCAGAGAGGCGGGGCCCTCAAGCGGGGACGCTTCGCCCGGCTCATGCACTACATGAAACTCCGGCTGCCCTACCAGCTGTCGTCCTTGGACTGGGACCCGCAGCACCTGACCAATCAGCAGCAGTGCTACTGCTACTGCGCCGGACCTGGAGAGTGAGTAACAAACTAGTAGCACACTTGGTTTGTCACCTGTAAATCATGCAAAACAGTTCGAGCAACAGATCTTATACATCGTCACAAACACAGAAGAACTTGAATCCATTCTGGAATCGTTGAAGTGAATACTTCATAGTATCGAGACTCAGTGGGAGTTTTTCATGCCCAGTTGGCTGAGCAGCCATGGTTCACTGAGCGGGTCAAATGTCCCTCTCGTTCGCAGCCTTTTCAACTGGGATGGGTTTTATGTAAAAACTCCCGCAGGGAGGTCCAGAAGCAGACGTTCAGACCAAGTAAGGTGGCTGCAGAGCTGCAAATGACAACTATTTCAGCTCAAAGCCGACAGCAGTCATTCACTGGTGTTCCAGCTCCACTGCAGCCGTTTTGGACGTCTTTTGTTCAAATCAAATCAAATACAACTTTATTTATATCGCACTTTTCATACACGAGTAACGCAAAGTGCTTTACATAATAAAATCAACTTTTAACATAGAAAAACTCACACAGTCATGGTTACACATCTGGTCATTTTGACACACATGCTCACTTTAATACGCACACAGCACACATATACCCCCCCCCCCCCCCCCCCCCCCCCACACATAAAACATAATCACGAACATCATAAAAATAAAAAACTCATAAATACCTAAAATATTAAATAAATAAATACCTGGCTTGACGCTGAGGTGAGAAACGATATCTTAGGGATCTATCCAAACCAGGAGCCCCCCCCACCAATGTGGACAATCCCCATGAGGAAAAAGCACTGGAGTTATTGTGAAAAAGTAAAAACAGCATTAAAATAAACTTAAAAAGTTAATATAAAAGAATAAGTATAACTACATAGCAATAAATTAAACCACACTAATAAAATAAATAAAATTCAGTTATAAGCTAAACTAAAAAGGAAGGTCTCTTGTTGACGCCGGTCTGTTTGTCGCTCTGCCAACATCAAGAGCTCTTCTCTCTGATTCTCTCTGATTGGTTGTACGCCTATCCGATGTGTCCCTCGGTCCTGCTCCTGGACAGCAGAGCTGGTTCCAGAAGGCTGACTAGGATGGCCGGCCAGCCTCG
The DNA here is from genome assembly GCF_033807715.1 of Cololabis saira. Classification (NCBI taxonomy): domain Eukaryota; kingdom Metazoa; phylum Chordata; class Actinopteri; order Beloniformes; family Belonidae; genus Cololabis; species Cololabis saira. The sequence goes on along the minus strand of NC_084589.1, from coordinate 38,373,209 downwards.
TTCTCAGTTGTACATGAATACAAAGTTGTCATAACGACGGCTGCTGGACATGGTCATCCATGGTTCCCGTGTTTAATGCTGTTCTCTTGTTGGACTGCAGGTGGAACCTGAAGATGCTGCAGTGTGGCAGCTGTGGCCAGTGGTTTCACGAGGCCTGCACCCAGTGTCTGGCCAAGCCGCTGCTGTACGGCGACAGGTACGTTGGATCTCTGCACTCAGATCCATAATCCTGGTACCTGATTGCACAAAACAGGTGTTTTCAGGTTGGATCTTGATGCAGCTAATGCATATTTTAAATATGGGTTTCTTACACTAAGTGCTTTCACGTGGTTTCTATGTACACAGTCGGTCCAGAAACAAGAAAAACACCCACTCAGGTATTCCACTGGAGTGTCTTTAGCTTTGATTACGGCACACATTTGCTGTGACATCGTCCCGATAAGCTCCTGCAAGGTCACAATTTATTTCCAACCAGCTTTTCACCGAGATCTTTTCATCCACGATACATTTTTCCAGCCAAGATGACGCTTCCACCTCTGTCCTTCCAGTTTTTGGTAAGGTGTTGGACTCCTCTTGATCCATTTTCAGTCTCCTTTGATGTTTTCTTTGCCTCATGCGATTTGTTTTAGTTGTTTGATTAGCATCCTTTCCACAACCACGAGAAGTGTCCTTCGGCACGGTTGTTTAAGAAGCGAGAAGGTACCTGCTGCCTCAGTTAGGGTTCAAAAACCAGCTGAAACATGATCATGCATTGCAGGAATTATCCAGTGGGAGGCTCTGAGCGATTTGAGTTAAATCCAGATGGGGATTTTGGGGAAGAGATTACAAGACGACTGGGACGAGAATCCCGAGGAGAGGCTCCTCCTGAAAACAAGCAGATTTGGCTGAAGTATTTTCTGATTGGTCACAATCCTGGAGGCTTGCTGAGGGGCGGAGCTAATGGCCTGTGACACAACTCCTGCTGCCTGTCAAATACAGATGTTTTTATCTGTATTTGAACAGGTTATGAGATTTTCAGCATTTCCTCAAATCCTTCCTGACATGTTTGTGCCCAAATAGTTAAACACAAAGTCACAAAGTTAAATACAAAAAACGAAATAAAAATTATGAAATAGTATGTATATTATATTTATAACATTATAGATGACGTAGTCTTTCACAGACTGCTTGTATATCTGATTTTTTACTGTATGAAATGTGGTAAAATACAGGTTTTAAACGCCAACCGTCTATTATCTTAAGTTAATAGTAATTACACATATGTCAGCCATTGAAAAATTCAAATCAGGTTTGAACTAACATTTCAACAAAAGCAACGTAAAAATACCAACACTAATAAGTTGGCTGGAGCAATGAAAGTCGGCGTGTTTGTAGTGTTATGACAGGGAAAGTAAAAATAGCAAATATGACGAGTCGGTTTAGTTTAAACAAAACAATGATTTCATATAAAATTCCAAATTTGCACTCACATTTGTGGTCAGTCAACGTCAGCCTGATACAATATTTCATGTTTTGCCCCGTTCTACACCCAACCTGCATTTCTTCTTCGTCGCCTCCCTTCTCATGATTCTTCCAAGGTGTTCTGGCACATAGGATACCCCGAGAATTACAGCCGTTAATGTGTTCCGTTGTTTATGCAGAAGCATTTCGAGGTTTTCAGCGGTACAGCGAAGGCATTGTCGTATCTTATAACACTTCACACCTTCTCCGTCGGTGGCAGGGTAGCGCTGCGGCTTCGCGTGTCTCTAAAACCTCTTTTCTGCCTTAATGCTGCGTTGGCATTAGTGGAAATGAGCCTCGCCAAGGACACCGACACAGTCGCTCACCGTCACCGAGTCTGGCTTTTTCTTTTTCTCTCCCAAAAACGAAATAACTCCTGGAAAACTGTTATAGCTCGCGTGACGGCCTGTGCCAGATGCCTTCAGCCCCGGGGGCATGAACCACGGCTCTGCCAGCGGCATGAACCAGAGTGCAAAACTGGGTCTGTAGAACTTGACAAAGGTTCAAAGGTGAGACAAAGGTGATAGTCACATGCCGTCTGCAGGATCTGAAAGTGCAGCCACCCAGCTGGGGCTTGAGTCCCATGTTCCTCCACTCATTTAACGATATTATGCATCGAAGAAGAAGAAATTATGGTTGTTTTTAATGTTTTTTCTGATATTTTGTCAAACCAGAGGCGAGATCCTCCGCCTATGTTTACTGATGCGTTTTTACCAAATCATCATCACAACCACCTGTTTGAAATGATGCCTTTATTTCACTCTTTCACCTTTTTAACCACCACTGAATTAGCCTGATATGAGCTTCCATACCAGATACCAACATCATTTAAATGTAGCGCAGGCCTGAAATGCAACAATGGACGTATATAAGTTGGAAAGAGAAAGATTGAAATAGCTTGACTTCATCATGTTTGCGCTGTGTCTCTTTTTGATCAGGGCTGGGAACATTTGGATTAAATTTTCACACATAAAAAAGCTTTCTCGGTTAACCTTGAGTAGATGACGTCCTGGTTTTTGTTTTGTTGCTCAAAATATGTCGTTTACTTTGTTGGGGACGACGTCAAGGTCGTATTTAACAAAAACTCTGTCAGACTTATTCTGTCGGTAGTTGCTTAAATACTTCATAAAGTATCTAAAAACTCAATAAAGCCAAACATGCATTGAAATGGGGGAAAGTTTTCCTATTAGAAAATGTCAGCAGCATCCTCAGCTGTGATGATGTGCACAGAGGAAACAAGCAGGAGCCAGGCAGCGTTTGTCTGTCAGAGTCTGGTCTGAATGAGATAAAGAGATCAAAATACGTACATGACAGCTTCACTTGTCAGAGGACTGCCTTAATTATCTTTAGATTAACTAATTAGCTTCCCCATTAATGTCCTCTGTGACTACAGGCAGATGAGCTCGTCTCACAGTCAGACTAAAGGCACAGACAGCAGTCAGGAGCATCACCTCCCGGCTGGTACCCGACACGTGATGCTGCGCCGATGCGCGTCGCGCCGCATCTCAGGCTTGTGATAAAACGCATCCATCCATTAAGTCATTATTGTCTTTAACCATCTGTGCGAGCTGAGTGGCTTTCACGCTCGTCCCGACACCGTGTTCCTGCCTAAACCCGAGGGGGAGGGATGAAGGAGGGGGTGCATTTACCTCGACGGTCGGTCGGGGGTTGCATGGGGCCGGGCTGGTACAACATCTGCTGAGCAGGTGATGGAGGAAGAGCGAAGCCCGAGTTGGGGTCGCGGGGCGCAGCCGTCACCGCTGACCTTCATGCAAACGAGAGCGACAGATGCGCGCGGTGTCGGCGTGGTTTGATTTCGGCTTCACGGTCACTCGGAACTAAATGTTATTATTGGGAAAAGGCGTGCAGCTGTCTGTTTGTTTGCAGCCCAGCTGGATTCATGCTCCATTATCTCCATAACAGAAGGGGAGGAAACGTGAGGCCTTTGAGCGCGCGGAGGAGTAACGCGTGAGAACCACAGCGGGTCGAAATAAACGGGATTCAGTTATAACAAGTCTGACAAGTGGAAAAAAAGGCTGTATTTAGGAAAGAGAGGGTTAAAACCATCCACTCTTCACTCCTGTCGTCCCCAGGATCAGGAACAATGAGAAGGATGAAGTACAACTAAAACCTCTAATGCTGATGTATCAAAAAGATTAAAAAAAGATAATCTAATGCAGTGGTTCCCAACCTTTTTTCCTTGGAGCCCCCCCTACTTGTGTCTAAGACCAACCGGGCCCCCCGACCCGTACGTACTAGCACCAAAAGAGTAAAGTGATTCGTTACAAATCTTTAATTGAAAAAATGAACATTAATTATGTTTTTGTGATACATTTCTCTTTGGTTTACCCTGTATACATATGACTTTGTCTTTCTCACCTTCATTTTGTGTCACCAATGTATAAAATACGCACGGAAAATAATTGCAAGGACGTAAAATAATTTCTGAAAAATGTCTCTTTTAATATGAGCGCAAACATTTTTAACATTTTTCCTTTAACAACCTGTTCGAGTAGTATGATTAAATGTTGAATAATGATATAATAATAAGTTATTAAGTTTTTATCCTGCTAAATAAATTAGAAATATATTTTGGTCATTTTAAAACACTACCTGGGTTTATACAGACTTGGATTACAGTATTCCATTAGGTGTGTTATTATTTTTTATTTATTTAACATGCGCAAATATAATTTTTACAACTGCATATCCTCAAAGCAGACAAAGTTTCGCGCCCCCCCCCCCCAGAGACCCCAGGGGGGGCCCGGACCCCAGGTTGGGAGACACTGATCTAATGAAACAAAAGGGTTCATAATGATAAAGGAAAATCGTTAACCGTGAAACTGTGTAGATAAACACTGAAAAAAGGGGATTTTTGCACATATTATTTGACATGTCAGGCTTAAAAGGGTTAAAGCATCAAATTTAATTTAGGGTTGTTTTGATTTTGTTTGATTGATGACGTTCATTTTGTTCATGGTTTTACAATTTAACTTGCTGAATCTTTTTGTCGGACAAGAATATTTAGGTTTTTAAATACCTGACATGTTTCGGCGATTACTTCCGCCTTCCTCAGAGTCACAAGATGGTGTGTGTGCCGTACACAAGAGGAGTCAACGTCAAACCACACACACCACTGCGCCAGATACTGGTTCATCCCAAGGACAAACTACACCCAGAAAACAAATGCAACACCATTTACAAAGTACCATCCACTCATGCAATAAAACAGATTGGGGAGACGGAGAGGAGCTTTATTACAAGGAAGAAAGAACATAAAAAGGAATGCGAGAAGGAGACAACAACAACACAAACAAGAGCAACAGAAGAAAAGGCACAACAGGAACTCTACGAGTCCTCACCGATCACTGCAGAAGGGAAATACACATCCTGGACTGGGAGAAGGCCGGAATCACCAGCGCTGGATCAGGGAGGCCGTAGAGACCAGGAACGGGGCTCGAAGACCCTCATCAGGGGCTAGGGAGCCGACCTGCTCTCTCCCACCTGGAGCAGCATCCTGGAGGGGGGGTGGACAGGTGAGGGCGGGACTCACCTGTCTAATCTGACAGGTGAGTCCCGCCTCCCTGTCGACATCTTGACGCATGTCAGGTATTTAAAAACCTAAATATTCTTGTCCAATTTAAGAATCAGCAAGTTAAATTGTTAAGGAGGTTTTACTTTACTAATGATCAACCAAATGGAGTTTAAGGGCCAATCCCAATACACCCCCTACTTTCTACCAGTAGCCCTCACCCACTACCACTTCACCCTAGAAATAGGTAGGGCTCTTGTAATCTTCCCTAGGGATTGGGACACCACTTGCTACGTCACTGCGTGGTTTACGTTCGGGTACGTAAGCGACTGCGTAGTTACGTTTGCACATACATCACACCATACCAGGAAGCCCAGAGCTAAAAGCTGTTTTAATTTCCGCTGTAGCGCTGTTAATATGCCACTTTATTAAGTTTTAATATTTTTGCAGGCGTAAAAGTAACCGTTAAGATCCCCAACCTGGGCTCAGTTTATCCAAATAACACCTGTTAAGAAATTTGCTCCGATGTTTTCGGGGGATGAGAAAAGCCGCCGGCTCGGGAACTGATTTATGGTTCCGCGTTAAATCGACGCAGAGCCTACGGCGTAGGGTACGCGGCGACGCGCACCGTACGGCGCGCACTGTACGGCGCGCATCGCAGCGTAACCTACGCCATAGGCTCTGCGTTGGTGTAACGCGGAACCATAAATCAGCCTTTATTCTGGCGAGATCTGAAAAGACTTTACAACAACGGGCAAGCGATTTATTATGTACATTCACTGAGTGAATATTATGAAAGTAAAATATATAAAATATATATTTAATGACATCATTCCTTCCCACTGGAATCGAAAAAGGAATCCTTTGCAAAATTTGCAAACGATTCAAAGGAATCGAAACACTGGCAACCGGTTCCGAACAAGAACCGGTTCTCGATTTCCATCTTTAAGCCTCACTTATGTTCATCAAGTCCTTTCCCTCATTTGTGAACTATTCAAGAGGCTGCGGTACCGGCCTGCTCCGACTTCGATCGGACCTGTGAACTCGTCCCGTTGCCTGAGGAAAGCTCCAGCAGCCGCCCCGTGACCCCCGTGACCCCTGTGACCCCTGTACACACGTGCTGGATGGGTGATTTTGCACTTTCCACGTCTGTGTTGCAGGTTTTACCAGTTTCAGTGCTCCATTTGCACAAAGGGACCGGAGACCATCCAGAGACTCCCCATGACCTGGTGATTTCCCCACCCACCACTACTCCCACCTTGATACCTCGTAAATGCTTCGCAGCCTCGTTCTCACCATTCTTCTTCTGAATTTCAGGGTGGACCTGGCTCATCTCGTGCTCTACCATCTCTCGCTGTGCTGCAAGAGGAAATACTTTGATTTTGACCACGAGATCCTGTCCTTCACCAACGAGAACTGGGACTCGTTGCTCCTGGGCGTGGTACCGACATGCGCCTGTTCGAGCACCATGATGAAACCATGTGAAACCCTCCCAGGCTTCTTTTTTTTCTGCATTTAAGATTTCAAAAGCCTTTTAAGCACCATTAATATAACACTTTAAATGTTTGACCTTTATGAAAGCTCAAAGGGAGAAACTAAGTCGTGTTTTTATGATCTAAGTCAGTCGCTGGAGACATTATTTGATCAAAGATGCAAAGAGTCAAAAGTTTATTCCTCACCTACAATACATGAAATGTAACTCGAGCGGTTCATATTTTAACACTAAAACACGCCATAAAGTAAAAGACTAAAACTATAAAGAGAAAAATAAATATCCCAGAAGTTTATGGTCAGACATAAAGTGAACAGAGTACATCCAGTAAGGAACAAATAAAGAAATAAACAGCGAGCGGGAGAAAGTGAGAGCTAAAGTGACAGTGTGACGTACTGTATGAAAGTGAGCGTAAACCGTTGCGCCGATCGAAAGTGACATTGTGCTTGAGATGTGAACCGAAGTGACAAAGTGAAAAATGTCCGGCGCCGGTGGAGACGGCAGCTAACGGGCCGCCTGAAGGCCCTTTCATTATCTGACCATCTCTTAGCCGCCTGCTCACCGGTCGACGATCTCAGCTGCTTATTAAATAACCCTTTGATGTGTTTGCAACGCTGAAGCTATTTTGAACACTTACCGTTTATTTATTTAAATCTATTTTGACGACTATTGTCCGAGTCAATTCAAAGTGCTCTACGTAAAAACAGTAAAATGGGCTTCGAGTTCAAGGCAGACTAAGGAAATGAAAGAGCTCGACAAACAGTGTTGGAAAAGCGTGACCATATCGGGGGGGCGGATGTAAAACAAGATTCAAGATTCTTGCTGGTCCTAATATTAGTGCAGGATAAGTAAAGAAAAAAATAAATAAAGTGCAAGATAAGTCAAGAAAAAAAAATAAAGTGCAAGAAAAGAAAAGAAAAGAAATAAATAAATGTGCAAGAAAGTAAAGAAAAAATAAATATATAAATATAAAATGCAAGATAAGTCAAGAAGAAAAAATAAAGTGCAAGATAAGTGAATAAAAAAAATATATAAAGTGCAAGATAAGTAAAGAAAAAAAAAATATAAATATAAAGTACAAGAAAAGTAAAGAAAATAAATAAATAAATGTGCAAGAAAAGTAAAGAAAAAATAAATATATAAATATAAAATGTAAGATAAGTAAAGGAAAAAAAAAGGATGAATATAAAGTGTGAGATAAGTAAAAAAAAGTATTTGCGACATCCTTGGTGTTTGCAAACCAGGACAGTCTGCGGACATGGTGGTTCAGGAAGGTGAATGTGTGAGCTCTCTCTACAGAGAAAAAACAGAGGATGTTTATGAAATCTCATCAGACTCTGGACCCCGACCCCTTTTTTCCTTTTTTCACTCCCTACTTCTGCACCGGCATCAGCTTTGAAATCAGATGTTGCTGCTTGGTTGTGCCGTTTCATTTTAGCCTCCACCGTGTTGTACGACACACTGACCATAACCAGAGTACCAGTATGCAGTAAATATGTACCTGTTTTAAAAAAAACCAAAACATCATAATGCTGTTCTTTATACTACACATCAGGGCTTAACGATGAATCTGTCATTTAAAGATGATTCAAAGTCACACCGGACTAAAAAAAACCCCTGAATAATGAGTTAAGAACAAGCAAGTCATGCTGGGGCCGAACGTGTCGGGGTCTTTGGCCCGATAACCAACCCTGCACCACATGGGACTAGCCCGACACTTACCGGCGGGCTGAGGCGCCGAGACTCGGTTTCAGCGAATCAGCTCGCTGGTCCTTCTGCCTAAAACGCTGTGTGAAAGACGCCCCGGCGGAGGGCGGGATGGGCAGGTCATCTGAGGATACTCGGCTCCGTATCTGGAAGGATAATGATGAACGTTGACAGACAAACGGCTTCAGCCGTAATGGAGCATAATGAAGCACGTAGCAACGGAGCTGGTCAGAGTGGATCTCTAACATATTACAGAGCAGCTCTGCAGCCCCGAGACATGCACCGCTGACCGCACTTGAGTCAGATTTGTGTGCTTTTTTAAAAACTTTTAATGTATTTTGCTGGTTAGATCCCCCAGTTCTTTGCTGTTCAGCAAGTATGAAGCGTTCAGTTGTTTTGTGCACATTTCTACTCCGAGCTCTGCTCCACAGCCAAGGAGTCTCAGCAACCTTCGTCAAATCCACGTCTGGCTTCATAGTCGTTCTCTCCATCACTTAAAACACTCTCCTTTATACGTCACACATGCTTCCCTGGGATGTAACCTGTATGTCAACCTGAAAATCGCTGTGTGGGGGGGGTTTAAGACCACAATCCAGAGCCAGTGGCTGCAAAAGTGAAACGGCAAAAGCCAGTAGCTCCGAGCTGCACAGGTCCAAAGACGATAGCAAAGTTTAGTGGTAAAATCATCTTCAACATTTATATCTCTGGAGAATCATTTCAGTTAATCAGAATCAGAATCATCTTTATTGGCCAGGTTCGAACATTGTCCAACAAGGAATTTGACTCCGGTAGTTTCGCTCTCTATGGTATAAGGTGAACAATAAACAAGTGAACAATAGACAAATAGACAATAGACAAATGTGGAATTTCTATGTACAAAAATTATAAACATTTTAAGGTGCAGCAGTTTGAGGTAGTGAGAATAAGTATGACCTATTTACAATTTCTACAGACAAGAATTATGCAAAAATACAAGATAAAAAATTAAAAATTGTACAAAAGAAATAAAAAAAGTGAGAGGTGCAGCAGAGTGAGGCAGCATGAATATTAAAGAGGGGTGCTGGATGATTTATTTATATTTTGATGATTTATTTTTATATTGCACGTGATTGGTTACTCTGAGACTTTGTTATTTGTTATTTTTACTAAAGTTGCTTTAGTTAACGAAAATTATGACTAAATATCGTCGTGAACAAACCTTTATCACCTGAGGAAAATGAGATGAGACGCAATAAAGACGAATAAAAACGAGACTAAAATGTAGATTACAAAATAAAAACTCAATTAAAAACTTAAATGTGTCTTCATTTGCGTTGACCAAAACAAGACGAGACGAAATGTCATAACAAAGATCCTTAATATACATTTCTTAGGTTGTTTCCTGTTTAGTCTTTAAGCCAGTTTAGTCTTTAGATCTTTGGATACACTTTCCTACATAGACGTGGAAAAGAAAACTGAATGTGTCGTCGAAAAAGAAAAAGACTGGGAGAAATGCGGAAAAATAAATATGTTGTAAACTCAAATTAGAGTCTTCTGTATCTGGAATGAATGTATTCTTGAGTGTATAAGGTAACAATAATATAATAATAAGATAACCTTGTTTGAATTGTAAAAAGGGTTTGGCTAAATACAATCTTTGACTAAAACGAGACTAAAATGGTCCTGGACAATTCTGACGAAAATGCTCAGACTTTTAGTCGACTGAAACTTGACACGACTAAAAGGAGAATGAACGTGACTAAAACTAATAAAAACTAAAATGATAGCTTGGCCCCAAGACTAGACTAAGACTAAAATGCAAACAGGCTGCCAAAAACAACACTAATTTCAGTGTTGCAGCCGGTTATCCAGCTCATCCATCTCTTCTTCATTTCATCAAGTACAACAGGTTCCTCCTCAGAGGAACTCATGTTGGCGTGGTAATGACAGTCAGACGCAGCAGGCGGCGCACAGCTGCGCCGTTCACGGTGACGTTGGCAGGAAGCTTCCACTGCAAGTGATGCATTTCAGACATCCCAGAATCATCACTCTGCTGTGAACTTTGCAACTTTAATGTTTCACGTGAGGATGAACAATCAAATGATGGAAATCTTAACAGAACTCAAACGTCAGGACTCTCTAAAGCAGCACAAATGGACTTTCACGTCTTTGATGCGTGGAGGTCAAGTCGCTGTTCAATATTTATTTATTCTTGTTTGGCCTCGTCGTTACTTTCAGAGTCAGAGTCAGTGTGTGCAAACATTTCTCTCATAGCTTACCGTTACAGTTTATTTTCTCCTAAAATCCCTGATATGTACAGGACTGTCTCAGAAAATTTGAATATTGTGATAAAGTTCTTTATTTTCTGTAATGCAATTAAAAAAACTAAAATGTCATACATTCTGGATTCATTACAAATCAACTGAAATATTGCAAGCCTTTTATTATTTTAATATAGCTGATTATGGCTTACAGTTTAAGATTAAGATTCCCAGAATATTCAAATTTTTTGAGATAGGATATTTTAGTTTTCTTAAGCTGTAAACCATGATCAGCAATATTAAAATAATAAAAGGCTTGCAATATTTCAGTTGATTTGTAATGAATCCAGAATGTATGACATTTTTGCCTTACAGAAAATAAAGGACTTTATCACAATATTCTATTTTTCTGAGACAGTCCTGTAGAGTGTAAGAGAGTCAGGGAGATTAGATTTTTCTGCATGTTTCTTTCAGACATTTAGAAATGCTTTTGAGTTTGTTTGGTTGGTCCCGTCGTCCTGAAACAGCCGTGTTTTCCAGCTTTTGCAGCCACAACAGTGGATTGTCTTTTAATTTCAGTGTTGTAGCTGTCAGCGGCTGGAAAAGAAAATGATTGTGTGTCGCCGCTGGCTCTGATTTTTCCATTCCTGTCTGTCCTCCAGCTCTCTGACACGCCGAGGCAGGACCGCTGTCACAATCTCCTCAACGCGCTCAACTCCCACAAGGACAGGTAAGCCATGGCATATGATGGGAGGTATGAACGCCGCGCACACACCACTGGATTGGCGAGCAGGACCGCGTGACCCGACGTCCTCTGCTTTAGGGCTTTAGTTCCTCGTTTTGGTCCCGAACAGGCCGACAGGGTTGTGTTTTATCACTAGTTATGTTAAATATCTCCACTCAAGCACAGATTTTTGTTTTTGTTTTTGTCCCCTTAAAATCACGAGTAGAAAACTAATTGCTGTGAGTAGTTTTTTAATTAATTTTGTAATTTAAAAAAACAACTTGTAGTCAATAAAACTGATTTTCTCCTGGCATTGTCGGCTGTAATTATGCACTAGAAATGTTCCCATGATGACACTTCTCATCAGGAGAGCAGGTACATTAGGCTACACGGCTCTAACTGCATTATTAGCTTCAGAGGGGAGTAATGATCGAATTAAAGCAAACAAACAAACATACAAGGTGATGAAACAGTTTTACACCCGTCTATGTTTCTTTGCTGTTGCTCAGGTTCGTCTCTGGAAAGGAGATCAAGAAGAAGAAGTGTCTTTTTGGGCTGCAGGTCAGAGCCCCGCCCCCGCTCACGTCTGATTCGTCGCCGCTCATCACCGAACCGCCTATCAGCATCACCCACCGGAGAAGGTCAGAGTGAGGACAGAGAGGGGTTTTATTTTCACTCCTATCTCTGTGACAGTTCTGGGAATCCTAAAGGATGTGGGGTCATTATCCACGACCAGTAACGTCAGGAATCAAAGGACCGCAGCACTTTAATATACCAGAAAAACCTTCATATTTTCATAGAAGAGAATGGAACTCCACTAGTATTGTAGATATTGTGGACCGTGTGAATTAGTTTTAGTTTTTAGTAGCTTCTTATTTAAGTTGAAATCATTTTCTGAAGAAAATTTTCAAATTAAATGGAAAGATTGTGGATGATTTTTCTGACTCCCTTCAAACAAATAGGCTATTAAAGCGACACTACGTAACTTTTCCACCTCTGTCATGGTCTGAGCGGTCTGTATCACCTTCACTGGCACTATGTAACTTTGAGGAGCATGGTAGGAACCCTGCCACACTAAAAAACTACAAATCTTTACAGCTTTGACTGCTTTACGGCATACGTCACTTCCCCCTCCTTCCCGATTCGCAGTCGAGACGAAAATGGGCGGGGCTTGTAGCGCAGCTCCGCAGAAGCGAGTAACCCGTTGCTGTGTTGTAGCTGCAGCAGGTCCACATAACAGACGTGGGGAAAAGATCGCTAATGGTTTAACTTTTCACCGGTTTCCTGCTTGGAGGCAGAACCACGGACACCAAGTATCTGATATAACAGAGTAAAAGAGTGAAAGAGTCGTTGGCTCGCTTTGGATCGCGGCTGTAACGACCAAACACCTTCCACACAGTAAACCGCAAACACTCACACAGACCGGGTCGGATCAAAACACGGGTTTTATTCCCCACTTCGCCAGCTAAACGCAGTTGCTGGCCAGCTCTCTACGGTGCAATTAACCCCAATCTTCAGATAAAACTAGTTTGTTGAGGAAAAAATATTAACTCTTATTTGTAGCTGCAGAGGAAAAAAATAATCTCACGAGGAAAACAAAAATATTGCTCACGCCTCGGAGTCTCTTCAACATAATATAGCAGTCAAAAAAAAAGAAAAGAGAAGTAAGAGGGATACAAAACATGTACTGTATGTTGTACTATTATACAAATTTATTGAAACACATGGAAACACACCGCGGCAGTAAATCCTTTCTAAAGAGTGCAGCTCCGACGAGGAGCTCCACTCTTTAGTAGGGATTTCATATGGATCCAAACCGTTAATAATCATTATTTTCTCCATATACTGCTCCCTGGCTTCCTTGTTTAAGGTATCACAGTAAATTCCAGTTCCTTTCCAGCAGTTTAACATCTTTTTTTTGCGTTCCGTCTGTTCACTTGGTGAAACAGAAAAGTCCGTCCCATCTTATTTCATTCACTATCAAAACAAATGCACGCGACGGGACAGGATCTTTCAGGCAGTACGCGCTGGTGCTCATGGGAAACGTAGTGTTCTTTCTGGTAAAGCAATACCGCTTTTGTCCAAAAGATGCCGCCAAACTCAGAAAAGCTGAAAGTTACGTTGTGCTGCTTTAAGTGCGCATGAATGGAAAAACCATGTTAATGTTTCATTTATTATCCTTTGTTTGCCAAAATAGCTGCAAACTATAATTTTTCAGAAGTCCGTTATTAAAAAGGAACTATTTTTACTTAGTTTTACTGTCGTGGCCACAAGACAGAAACCAAATATTGGTTTATGCCAACACCCATCAATATTAAGATCATGATGTTAAAGTTATTATGGTGAATACGTTTTTGGTATGTGAACCAAGCGACATGCTTGTTTATTTGCATATAAAATGTGAGCCATTTGTGACAAAACTGATTTTTAATGAGTGGAGCGATTCTGAGTCTGATTTGCTAGAAACAATAAGCCGTTCAGTGTGTTTGACACGAGTATCCTTGCTCCAAATATATTTGCTAGAACAGTCATTGCTTTCATTTGAACTTTTCACCTGCATTTTTCCACCTGTGACCCAAACTAAGCTGATTTTCCTTAAAGTAACTGGTAAAGTTATGGCTTGCAAAGGCTAAAAATCATGCTAGTAGGTAGGCTGCTGCTTCTGCTGTCGTTAACTGCTTAATTGTGTTTATTTATGGTGATTATTGTTCTACAGAAAGAAATAAGAGTTGATTAAAGTTGTAAACAGCCAACACAGCAGAGGCTGCAGGCTGTGTGTTCTGCTACGGTAGCCTCTTAGCTGTTGTTAGCCTCATCACATTGAGCAAGTCCAGCAGACTGTGGTGGATGTTTTGTTGTTTTTTTTTAGCCTTACAGGCTGTACAAATTACTTTTTGTGCTGTTCTGACTTCCCAGTTCAGGCCATCATGATATCCTTCATGGCTGGAAAAAATTGGATTTCTCAATATTCTAAGCTTCCCATCTTATACTTTGAGTGATCATGCCCCAAAAGTAAAAAAAAAAAAAAGCATTTTTCAAGGATGTGCAGTGCAAATGAATGTAGCAAGCTGACAAAAAAAACTACACGCTCGTACCAGTTAGAGTCAATCTGACAAAAATGGTCAGATTCTGATTACCAGATGATCAGGCGTCCCATCTGTAATTCTCACTTGCACAGCAGAAAAATGTAATTTCCCTCTCAACATTTTCCCTAAATCACATTTTATCCTTCAACACTTTTTCTTACCCCTCATTTAGACCCTGCTTTAACATGCATCCAACCGCAAGCAGCACCGTGCCCAGCACGCATGTTTACACCCGACATATAAATGTGATGTTCACATTTCAATGCAAATAAATACACGTTTTTTTAATTTGGAAATATCAAAAACATAGTTGTTAAAACACTAAAAAGCAAAAAAAAAAAAGGCAAATAATATCCACAACAAACTTTTTTTTTATAGCAGCTTTATTCAACAAAAGATATGTTCATTACAAATCAGGGTGTATAGAATACAAGGAAAGATGCCCAACGAAAATAGATAAGAAAAAAAAGACTTTTATTGTGGTCATTCATGCACAATATCAAATTAATTATTGCGTAAGCGGCTGTCTGTAGATATTACATGGTCTTCAAACTCCAAAGACAAAATGACCATATGTCCTGAGAGACTGGGTCTGAATCATTAGGGTTGGCTGATGCATTTTAATACCAGGTCTGAACAACGAGAATAAATCTGTTTCGTTATAATGGTTCTGTTGAGTTGTCTTGATTGTTTCCCCTAGACGGAAAGATTGAAAAAAAACCTTTAAAATCCTTAATGCGGATATAATTATGTTTATCAAGCACTTTGAGCCTCTTTTTGGGTTTCGGTTCAAAAGCCTAAATATGCTAGCGATGTCCTCTGACGCATTTTAAAACCAGGCCTGAACAACAAGAATAAATCCTTTTTTCTTTATAATGGTTTTGTTGAGATGTCTTGATTGTTTCCTCTAGATTGAAACATTGAAAAAAAAAACGTTTAAAATCCTTAACGCCGATATAATGTTGTTTTTCAAGCACTTCGAAGCTCTTTTTTCCTCGGACGCATTTTAATACCAAGTCTGAACAATGATAATAAATCCTTTTCTTTATAATGATTCTGTTGAGTTGTCTTGATTGTTTCCCCTAGATTGAAAGAAACATTTTAAATCCTTAACACTGATATAATGATGTTTTTCAAGCACTTTGAGCCTCTTTTTGGGTTTCGGTCCAAAAGCCTAAATATGCAACTTTCAAGAAAAACAACAAGACATCAAATTTTAAGTTCATGTATTAAGAAATGGCTATGTGCTTGTATTTTGCACCCATCGTTAGGCCCTTATGGTACCACAATATTAAAACTAAATACGTATACGAGGGGACTGGATGTTTGTGTGTGCTTGTATACTAATGTATGTGTTTTTTGTTTATTGCAGCCCATTGTCTCTCCCCTGCCAGAGAAGAGTGGGGGGGCCAGAGCCGCGTAAATCAAAGCGTCGCATCATGGAGACACAGGTCAGTGCCTCTGGTCCGGGAGGAGGGGGGAGGTCTGGGCCACAATACCTCCATGATCTTTTTTCTTTTTCTAATGCAGCCTGGTAAACAGCTCTCTGCGACCCAAATAACCTGTCAGTCAGGCGATGCGATGAAGATTCATTTCACAGTCTGGATCCGTCTGCCTGTCTCCTGACGGCATGTGCAGCTCGGCGCCTGTGTATTTGTTCTCCCCCGTTCTGCAGTATGTTTAATGCTTCAGAGTACACAGTTAGATTAAAAGTAGCTGTGAGGGATGAGGTGTCGCGTGTTCTGCTCCGTTAAAATGCAAAATTCAAATCCAATCTTGCGAAAACCTGCTCATGTATTTCATCAACACCTGCGGTTCAGCGCCACATTTATCATTATCATCAAACCCAATTCCCGACGGATCGCACTGAAACAAGCAACATCACACGCAGCGGTTGCTATTTTTACACAGCATCCTTAACCGTGAAGGCTCGCCCTGCTGTTTCCTCCCACACAGATCTAGGATCTGCGTGTGCGTGCACTTACTGTAATCCTGCAACAATACGCTGGCACATCCCGGCCCCTTTGTTCCCCTCTGATTGATGCTAATCTGCGTCCGTCTTGGAGGAGCGGGCTCCTTGCGGAGGGGAAAGTGAGATGGGTAGGAATGCTGATATGTGCAGCCTGGGATCACTTCCAAGTGCAGTTTGCAGTCAATTACAGTTTGGCCAGGTGGTGCTGGCACCTTGACAGTGCGGCTCCGACAGAGCACATCCATTTAAAGGCACAGACGTTGACTGAGGCCACTGAATAATAATCTCCCGTCCTAATAGTGGTGCTGGAGAAGGGGATGATAATGGGCCCGGTGTGGTGCTATACGTCACAGTCCAGTGATGAGAAATCTTTAGGTGGCTCCCTCCCAGATAATGTCTCCGGTGATTGATGGCTCTGACGATCCTCTGATGTTTTTATTTTTCATGGCTGTGTGGAGAGCCGCCTCACTAACCAGTCGTCTCCGTGAGCCGTGATGTGCACTCGATGCCGTGAAGTGGAACGCGGTACAGCTGCGTCGCGAAGCTTCGATGATCCGATCACACCCATCCCATCATCACACACTCATCCGCCTTTTTCCCTTCTGTCTCCACGGAATTCAATTCTTGCTGAGTTGCAAAATTGCCTCTTTTTTTTTATAGACGGCTGAACCTAAAGATGGGTCACACGTCTTCTTGTCAACTTAAATTCATACGTCAATTTCTGCATTGAAAGCCTGCAAAACATTTAAAAAAAGGATTGGATAGAGGGGATTATGTAATGATGTTATTTAAGCATCCTTCTGGATGTAAGGTGAAGCAGTTGCCTTTGAGGGTCACTCTGACCTGGACGACTGAGAAGCTGCAGCAGCAGGTTTAAAAACAATCTCCCGTTAAGAAAAATGGGAACGCTCTGCATATTTCCTTACTTCTTGTGAAGCTCTGACTCCTCGGACGACGCTGCATCAGGTGGAGTTGTTCATCAATATCCCATGAACTGATTATTGTGGAAACCGTTGTCAAACAATATGGGGATACGTCACCTCTCAAAGCTTTACTGTTCAAAATCGGAGCCTTATTAATCTTATCCAGAAGACCTGGGCTTCCTGGGTGGAACCTGAATGGACCGTTACACCGCTGAGAACTGAGCGCTCTTTCTTTTTTCTTTTAAAGAAATGGGTGCCATTTAGACTGGACTTGTTAGCAACAAGCCCAAAAGCCACGCTTTCCGATGGCTCTGGGGTTTGGGGAACATGAATGCAGCTCATATGCAGCATATGCTTCCAACAAGGCGAGATACTTCCCTCAAGACACATCCATGCAAACCCAGATACAGGACACGTTATCAAAGGCATGGGGTCAGGGTTTGTGAGAACCTGAGATCAAATGGTGCTTCAAGTGCTCGGACACAGTTAGACCATTGAAGAACGGTTTAGTTTTCATCTCATTGTGCCGTTCATATAAATGGTTAGGACGACATGAAGCTCTTTACGTTCAGGCCAAAGCTTCCCGGTGCTTTGTTGGGGCTAGTTCCAACAAATGTCAAACAGGCAGAGTGATTATAATTACACCCTGTCTTCGGTGTGTGAAGCTTTGAATTGGATTGTGCTTAAACGTTAATGCCAATGAATAAATATACTAATAAAAATATTATTAAAGCTGCAAGCAGTGATGAACGGGCCCTCGCGCGTGCAATTTTCCCCAATAAAGGTCAAGGACTCAAAACCATGTCCGATGACACCACCCATGAGTCTTTATGTCAAACCATTCCAAAGTTATTGCAGAGAAAAGGGACTATCACATATCGACCAATCAGAAGAAGGGACGGGGCTAATTTGCACCAATTAAGGTGAAGGAGTCAAAACCGAGTCCGATGACACCACCCACGACTCTGTATGTCATACCATTCAAAAGTTATGACAGAAAGTAGGAACTATCAAATATGGACCAATCAGATGAAGGGGGGGCGCGCTTTTTGGCGTCTATTGTCGCCACTGTAACGCTTTTGACTGAGAAAAGTAATGCGCGTCGTCGCAGGATCGAGACGCACATTTTGATGTATAACACACCTGGGTGCACGTTACGGTTCAGGCGAAGAAGCGGCCAAAGAAATGGCATAAATTGCGGCAAAATTACACGATTCATTCGATATGGCCGACTTCCGGTTCGTTTCGGCCATGGCGCCAAGAGACTTTTCTTGCGACATGATACAGGTGTGTACTGATTTTCGTACATGTACGTCAAACCGTATTGTGGGGCTTGAGGCACAAAGTTTTCTAGGGGGCGCTGTGGAGCCATTAGGCCACACCCATTAATGCAAACCATTAAATATCAAATTCTTCGCCAGGCCTGGCTTGCGTGCAAAATTTGGTGACTTTTGGGGCACGTTTAGGGGGACAAAAAGGCCCTCATTTCGTCGGAATAAGGAAAAAAAACGAGAAAAAAAATTCCTACAGATACAATAGGGCCTTCGCACTGTCAGTGCTCGGGCCCTAATAATAAAATAAATAAAAGGCATGGGGGAGAAAGAGGAGAGTACGGGTGCTGGACCGGTCCCTGATGGAGAAAGTCTGCAGAACTTTGAAACAAAAGCAAACAAACAAACACAAAAGAAGAAACGACAACAACCTCTTGGTTCCTCACTTTTGGACAAGTTTTCAGGAAAACTGAGAAAAATAACAGCTGAGAGGCTTCATGAGTTTGTATCGTCAACGCCGGAGACTTAAACTCCGGTTCATGACAATCTCAAGCAGAAACAGATGAGATAAGATATTTAGCCGTTAAGCCTCAGTAAAGCTACCCACTTCCAGCGATTATGCTATAAGCGACTTCCCAAGATATTTGCCCCTTCAGTGTTCAGTGGTCGTACTGTAACTGTTGCTGTCACGAGAGAAAACATGAACAACCATGGGTTCATACGGCCCGTAAAGGAATAAGAGTGAAAGTAAATAGAAGAAGTGCTGCTGCTTCTTCTTTTACTCATCATCCTCCCAGCTGATTTGGGGTCTTGGTTTTCGGCGTGCAGGATGATGCTGGCAGCTCATCTGTGCCTCATCTCTCCCCTGTGCTCAGGCCTCTCCACCTCCAGTCGCTGCCAACACGATTGAGCTGCTGCCATGTTGCCCTGGCTACATGGGAGGGGCCAGCCTTTACAACTCCAGGAAGTCGGAGGAGGAGCTTGATGTGAGGTGAGGACTCCCGTGCCGTTCTGTTTATGAACAGGAGCAAATAAAGCAAGACATATGTTGTTCTGGAAGAAAATGTTTTGCTGTTAAATGGCTGAGAAGATGCTTTAGGAGCCAATAGAGGCTACTTACCATAATAACCATGCTCGTGCTGACAAAAGGAGGTTTTTAGGATATAAACAACCTTCAAATTGCCACGGAGCTGGGATTATCTTCAGTAAAAACCGTTGTTGAAAGAGATTGTTTTAAATGTCAAGATTTAAATTATTTTCTTTAGCATCTCATTCAAGTGAGAGCAGATGGTTCATCTGTAGATACTGTCGAAGTGAATGAACTTCAAGCACAGGGAGTAGTGTTTCTGTTTCCCGTGGAATCTGTTCCGTATCTTGACTGCACGAAGAAGATGAAAATGTGAGATTAAAAAGGTCTAAAATTGCCGTCTTCTTCTGTGCGTTTCGTCCACAGCTCTCCACCCAAGCGGATGTACGCCCTCTACCAGTCCACGTACAACGGAAACGCTGCACTGTCTACGAATCTCCACCACTACAACAGGTTTTCCCTGTTTTATCATCTCCTCCTTTACTCTGATGATCAGCTGAGCCTTAACTTACACAACACTTTATACTTCCCGCTGTAAAATGTAAAACAAAAACATTTTAAAAGCACTTATCTAAAATAAGAATAAAGAACTTTCTGAAGTTATTAGAAAGTTTATTTTGCCGTTAAGTGCAAAAATCAGTAAATTTGGGCATTTTTTTGCCAGGATTTTTATGGAGCCAAATCAAGGCCAAAAGTTTCGCTAATTTGAAAATAAAATTTGAACCTGAAAATTATTTTTTACAGTTTCAATTATTTTTTTTTCGGTATCAGATCTTTTTTTTTTCAGTTTCAGAACTTTTTATTTCAGTTTCAAATCTTTTTTTCAGTTTCAGATCTTTTTTTTTCAGTTTCACATCTTTTTTTTCAGTTTCACTTCTTTTTTTTCAGTTTCAAATCTTTTTTTTTCAGATTCAACACTATACACTATATTCACGTGATTGGCAGTGGAAAAAACGGACACATTTCTGTTTAAAAAGCTGTTTTAGACCGTACTTGGTAGTATGTGGAAATGGGAAATTTCAAACTTTAATGTGTGGCTGTTGAACTGTACAGTCTGGCATAGTTTATTGCTTTTATACTGCAATTGGTGTCTAGTACAGCTTTTTAAACAGAAATGTGTCAGTTTTTTCCACTGCCAATCACGTGAATATAGTATATACAGTGTTGAATCATACTTCTACTGATATGTTCTGCAACCTACATTTCCTGAAGGCAACATGAGTGAGGAACGTCCCCCGCCTTCTCTGTTATGCTGTCACTCATGATGCCACGCCCCTCTCAGTTGATGCCACGCCCCCCACGCCAGATCTGGGCCAAAAGTCTGAAACTGAAAAAAAAATTGAAACTGAAAAAAAAAGATTTGAAACTGAAAAAAAAGAAGTGAAACTGAAAAAAAAGATTTGAAACTGAAATAAAAAGTTCTGAAACTGAAAAAAAGATCTGATACCGAAAAAAAAAAAATTGAAACTGTAAAAAAGAATTTTCAGGTTCAAATTTTATTTTCAAATTAGCAAAACTTTTGGCCTTGATTTGGCTCCATAGATTTTTCCCTCGTCGGGTGTTTTTCTTATTTTTAATAATCTCATGTTATGTATTGAACTATTAAACTTAATTTGTGTAGGTCGTCTCGAGGCATGTTACACAAAAAGCAAACAGTTTTACTGCAAAGCAGTTAAATGGATATAATTCAATTCAATTCAATTTCACTGCAATCAACCACCCTGAGCGAGTCTGAGGTGACGGTGGATACAAACACGTCCCTGTCAACAGGAAACCTCCAGCAGAGCCGAGCTCGGGCCACCGGCCTCTGCTGGATGGGGTCGGGTGCCGACATTCCCACTTCAAAGGCTGAAGCCGATGGAGAAGAAGGAAAACTTTCTGGCGACCACTAGAGTTTGGCTCCAAAACTGAGCCAGTCTCCTTTTAAGATGTCAAAAGTTGTTTACAGTTTGGTCCAAACTGATGTATAATTAGGGGCATGATCTTTTGATTCGCAGCTGACACAACCATGGAGATCTGCCATCACTTTTATTACCTAGTTCTTATCCCTCCATTGACCTCTGTGCAAAGCCTCTGAGCTTTGAGTAAAAGGCCTTCAGCATCTTCATTCACATCTTAAAGGTAATATGTTTTATTGGCTGAAAAACTTTACAAACGGTTTCTAAAAGGTTTTATTCGAAATTGAACGGCACCAGCATTGCTTAGGTCTTTCCCTCTTGGCATTGTGTTAAACGTAGATCATGATGCACCACAACCACAAACTGCCCGAATGTTTGCCTTTATACTGGTCATCACATTTGCTGATGATGAAGTCTTATTATTAGCAGCGCCTGGCTCGGAAAACCAATGAAAGCACTAAAGGGACGCTTAGAATTGCTGAAATTGTTTTTTTTTTTTTATAATTGCAGTGAAATAAGGCCACGTTTACACATAGCCTGGGTATTTACAAAAACGGATATTTTCCCCTCTACGTTTTCAAAAATATCCTCGTTTACACGGACTCGCATGAAAACGCTGTTAACGTCATGCCAGCCAATCAGAATCCTGGAAAAAACATCAACAAATGACACGTGTAACTTCCAGTTAAGGCTGATTTATGGTTCCGCGTTACACCAACGCAGAGCTTACGGCGTAGGGTACGCGGCGACGCACACTGTACGGCGCGCATCGCCGCGTACCCTACGCCGTAGGCTCTGCATCGATTTAACGCGGAACCATAATTCAGGCTTTAATTCCAAGACGGAACGAGAGTCTGAGAAAATTTAAAACAGGTAAAATAAAAGAAAATATTGACGGTGGCCAAACAAATTGTAAACACAGGTCGCACTCATGACGCTGCTGGTGACGTTTCTGTCGCATAATGTGACGTAAATCTCCGTTTTCCTCCGTTTTCCTCTGTTTAGACGCAAACGTGAAAACAGAGTTTTTGAAAATCTCCACTTTGGCCGGAGTTTTCAGAAATGATCGTTTTTGGTGACTTTGACCTCCGTTTTCGTGTAAACGAACGGCCAAAACGCATGAAAACGCCTCCGTTTTTGCCCCGTGTAAACGGGGCCTCAGTGATATTTTGTTAATTTGAGGTTGTACTTGCTCAGCTAGACCCACTGCAATCAGACGAGTTTTGTTATACTATTATATCAAAAGAATTGAGTCGTTTCCTCGCCTTTGTTTCTGTTCCCAGCCTAGAGGACAGTTGCCGGGTACCACCTCCGTGCTTTCCGTACCCCGTCGAAGGCAACGGAAACCACCACCACCACCACCACCACCACCTGCACCAGCACCAGCACCAGCATCAGCACCACAGCCACCACCACAGCCACCAACACCAGCCAGGGCAGAAGCAGCCCGAGCCCCTCATCCTCCGTGACGTACCTCATTATCAGCCCACCTGCACGGCTGGCGGAGGAGACGCCGGAGGAGGTGGAGGCGGAGACGGGGGCGGGGGCGGGGGCGGGGGCGGAGGCGGAGCGGGGCTGGGCGACGGAGGCAGGGACGGGACTGTGGCCAGGAGCTGGGGAGGAGGGGAGGCGGTGAGGATCTTGGCAAGGCGTGTCACACCAGAAGGGAAGGTGCAGTACCTGGTGGAGTGGGAGAACGTGAGTTTGTACTGAGAGAGCAGACGCGAGACGCAGGGACTGTTTTCCAGTTGCCACAGGACTTCTGAGTATTGAACATGTGGCAAGTGTTTGTAGTACAAACTAAAATCCCCACACGTTGCAGATCCAGGTTGCTCTCATAGTATCACCTCTGTTCCTCATCATTATACCGTCACTACACGTTACTAAATATCCCTCTTTACTGGTGTTTCTCTGATATTTGTACTGTTAACTTTGGAATATGCCTTTGCATTTATCATGTTTTATAGTGGTGAGGGGAAATATTTCAGCCTCCAGATGATTGGACAATGTTTGGGCCTCATTCAGCTGAACATATGAAATAAACATTGCTGCAGATATTCAATTTTAGAGTAGAAGACTCGCTACTATCTCAGTATTTCAGCTTAGTTACCACAGATAACTGTACAACAATGTTCCAGTTAAGATAAAGCCGACAGAAACAGCAACTACAGCTAGCTGGACTAAACGTTACCTCTGTATTTTATTTATTTTATCCCTTATTATTCAGGGCCGTGCTGAGGTCCCCAACCCAGGGCAGGGATGTGCAAGTTTCTCGTGGCATGGCTTGCAATCAACCCCAGAGTTTGATTATAATGTGAAAATTGTCCTTGTCTATGTGTACCCAATAACCCCCCCCGGCAACGTGATTGTGTAAAAAAAAAACTAAAACGATGCCATAACTTCCGTCAGCGGTGTTACGAATCAGTGGCCAGCAGCTTATGTGACTGCTACCTGTCTCCAGCTATGGGAGCGTGCAGTCGTCAGTCCATCGTGATTACTTAGCCCTATGTCAGTGCGGTTACATGCATATCTAATCAAGCTATTACAACAATCTAACTAAGGATTAAACTGGAGTTTCAGATAAGCTAAGGTGTAAACATGGCTTTTAAAACCTCGATATCGGTCGGATTATGGCAACAATTCGACTTTCTGTTAGTGCATGTAAATGTACTGTTTTCATTTCATTGGGTATCTATCAGTGTAAATGTTCCCGCTAACCAGGTTACATAGTGCAACTGGAAACCCAGGGATTGCCGTCGTAGTCCAGCTAAGTGATCTAGGGTTACTATTACGTAGCCTCATTCAGCTATCCGTGCAAACGTAACAGAATTACAGCTATCAGTGTTTCTGCATTTGTGAAGCTGACGGATGTGACGGTTGAGTCCTTGAGGAAAGTGCTGAATAATGTTCTGACCAAATACGATGTCTCTTAACCACATCTGTTGATGTTTTTATATGTAGATATAGCAGTTAGCCGTTGAACATTCCAGTCATGGTTTTTAGTTAAAGTTCTGTGAAATGTTGGTCTCTCATGTCTGTCCCAACTTTAATAACGCACCGTCCAATTATTGCTAATTTATTGTTTTGTTTGAAATATTACACAGAATCTGACAGTAAACTCAGCGGCGGCTAACTTGACTTCAGCTCTGCTGCTGCAGGCTAACGCTGGCATCAGAATATAATCATACATAGTTACTTCTGCACAAGTGTCACTAGAATTAACCATGACAAGAAACATGATGGTAAAAACAGTACGGACCAGCCGGGGAGCAAGGGAAAGGTAAGACAAGATATACACGTGGGAGCTGATGAGACACAGGTGCAAACAATCAGGGCAGATGGGAACAAAGGAAGTCAAGACAAAACTAAAACACAAGGAGACAGGTTTTCAAAATAAAACAGGAACAGAAATACAAAAACTGTGGCATAGGTAATTTATTTCGCCATTTAAGCTAGGCCTAGCAATCCACTTCCCCTCAGTACGGTCACATGCTCATCTAAATCGAGCTATTAGCAACAATCTAGCTAAGGATTTCACTGGATTTTCATAGAAATCCAAGTAAACGTGCGCTGGAAAAGGATCCAATTATTGAGTGAGCTGCATTTGACTCTGCAACGCTAGGTGGCGCCACACGCCTTTTCATGTCTGCATTCTTCTGGTTATTTAGAACAATTAGTAAACAAACACGGCAGATTTGAAACAGACTCAGAAGGAGGACCTCTAATCAAACTCTGGGGTGATGGTTTATAAGCTAATTAACTAAACTGTCGAGGTATCCCTGGAAATACTGGGATTTAGGCCTATATGTCAAAAAGGTTTCAAAATTGTTTCCAACCAAATTAGGTGCGTTTGTTGGGGACTTAAATCGACACAAGGCTGCATCGTGAAGGTTGAAAACAGGATTTTTCAAGGTAAATGTGTTTATCAAAACCAAGGAACAAGAACGCTATAGTGCTAAGTGCACATTTATCACCGTGTAGTTAATGTCCGCGTGGAGTTGAGTAAGAGAATTAGCTGATAAACTTAGCAGAGACGAATGCTCTGTCATCAGTAAGAGGCTCGGTGACAGCAGCGCGGCGGCGGCCGGCTGCTCAAAAGCATAGTCACCTTCTAACGGCCATAAATATAACAAACAACACATGCAGCTTTGTGTTTTTGGCTAACGGCGGCCTATACCTCGTTGTAGCGATCCAACTCCATAAACAACTGATTCTCTGGAGGCTTTCAGATTTTTTCTCACCACTGTATGTTAATAGGAGATTGTATACACGTTATTATGGGGTTATTTATTTGTTACATTAGATTTTGTCATACATGATTCACACTTAGACTGCTGTATGTCTTAGAGATAGGAGCCACAATAGGGCTTTTGTATTATAAATAGAATTATTTATTCACATTTATTGCTATAATGGAATAATTTTATTTTATCTATTAATTTATTTACTTTGACGTGGTTGCATAGTGCCTAAATGACTTGTGTACCTGCTGGCTGGTTGGCAAAATTGAGCTAGCCAATCAGACGATCAGAAATCCATCCCGCTACAGGTCCTTTTGGAAAAATGTAAAAAATAAAAGGCGCGTAAAGTAGGACCAGTTTTTATGTTGGAAAGAGTTTTTAATCAGGACAAGACTGTGATATAACTGTACATTCCAAGCTTCAGAAATAGTTCTATATTAGTAGTGCCGTATATGGTCACAGACACGCCGTGAACATGGACTTTATCTCTGGAGAGTTAGGTGAAAGTGAAATGAACTGCAGTGGCAAAAAAAAAAGCTGTGTGCTCTGGTTTTCTGCTCTCGTTTGCTTTTAAATGAGATCTGTTTTTTATCAGTCACATTAATTGACAAACACAATGTGCTAAAGTTGATGCCGGACCACACAAAATTACATTTCTCTTGTTTTTTCCTTGACTTTTTGTTGAACACACCCGTTAAAAATGTGTAGAGCTGGTGGAAAAAAGTAAAGGACCCCCTTTGAAGTTAATAATTGATCAAACTGATCGGATCAGAGCTGGACCGCTTCAGTCGCTCCTTTTTTTCTGCAGCTCTTCTTATTCTTCACTTCTGCTAGTCTCCAGTGGACAGCCACCATGTGGAGGACCACAATCCTACAACCTGGGAATTTATTTTCCCCTATGATGGAGGTTTAGTCCCCCAAGGAGGTGAAAGAAGCCGAAATCACGACGCCCCTCCACCATACTGTGAATTAATGCAAACGTGAACACTTTAAGATTAACGTTAGTCCCTCACTCAGGCAGATCAACTACTCCTGACTGCATGTTTGTAGAGATCACACGTCAGCAGATCGTCTCTATGAGCGTCTAAGTGTCTTTAATTTATACCAGTTGCTGACTGATAAACATTCAATCACGTAATCGGTCCATGATTTCTCATTCACCAGCGGCACTGCGAATGCTTAATGGGTGTGTTCAATAAAGACGTGAACTTATTCAACTTGTTCATGTGACTCAGATGAAGATTGGATCACATTTGCTGCAAACTAATGCAAAAAAACCCCAACAACTAGTAAATTCCAAAGGGGTTCACATACTTTTTCTTGGCACCTTAAACATCCATGTTCTCTGCAGCTTCAACTCCCGACTCCTGAGTGAAACCTGCAGCACCGCCCGCTCCGTCGTTTAGGAGGCGCAGCCGAGGCGTTCAGGGCGTATACGTCCCGGCGGTGGTCCGGGGTTTCCTCCCCGCGTTTGTGGAGACGGGTGGAGGTGGAGATGTTTCTCTTTCTGTAAACAGGTCAAGCAAATCAAGAATAATCTTCAAGTTTCAGAGTTTATATTTTATACAGAAGTTTAAGTCAGTCAAGTTACACAACGCTTATGAGGTTCACCTCTTTTAAAGAAAAGGCAAAAAAGAAAAGGCAAATCCAGCACATGTAGTCAAACCGTGCAAAAATGCTCAGATTTCATTTAAACTGCAACGTCTCTGTCGAGTCAGCTCCAGTGGTCTGATGTTGCGATCTGAATCCTCCTCAGTGACTCGCTGACTGTAGTTTACTAAGAAGGGATGTGGGGAACCTCTCTGGTGGTGATGAATGTATCCGTGTGTTTTCTATGGTATGTCTATACCCGTCAAGTGCTCGTTATAAGTTGTACTGTTGGTGGAAGTCAAACAGATAAGTATAAAACCATACGGGAGGAAGTAAAAAAAACTAAACATCATCAGTGAGGAAAAAAAAAACTAAAAACATTCGTTTTCGGGAGAAGTATTCTTCACTTTCTGATTAGTAACCAGGTCCAAGATCAGTTTGATGTATTTTTTTGGAAGAAATTATGTTTGTACATGTATTCTCTGCGTTAACACAACTAGTATGTATCAATAATGATAATAATAATAATAATAAAAAAGTGTTTCCCCATATGGAATTTGGTCTTCAGCTTTCACAGATTCATGTCCATGTTTGTCTGAATTAGGTTACGGTTTACTCCCCTGTTTTCTCCTTCTAAATCTGTCCATTTTCTTTCTGACTGGTGCAGCAGGGGGTCAATTTTTTATTTTTTTTATTTTTTTATTCGCAAATAGGTGTGTGGACGTGGTGGACGTGGGTTCAACTACAGTAGTTACAGAGAGGTGAGGACGCTCAGTCGTCCAGGTCACGGTCGCCATCCAGGCCTGAGTCAGAGCAACTCTGGGAGAAAGGAGCTCTTTGTAAGAAAGTCACCTCATTTCAAAACTTTGAAGGTCGTCTGAGTGCGACAGCAATTAAACCTGAAGTATGAAGCAGCAGAAATGAACAGAAATGATAGTTTTCCTTTTTAAAAAGGGGAAGCAGAGGAATGGGGCTCTTCGGCCTCCTGGATCCTGGAGTCGGCGTGGCAGACTGGGCTACTGGTCCAACGCCGCGGGCTATTCGGCCCCTAAAGGCCGGGACACACCAACCCCATAATCGGCTGTCGGACGGCGTCGGCGAGGTCGGTGACAAGAGTCGGGTTGGTGTGAGTGATGTGCGGATCGATACTGAAACATCGATACTTCCGATACCAGATCTGTTTGCTCTAAAATTGATTCTCAAATGAAAATATTGATACTTTTGATACTTCAGTCTTTTGTGATAATGTATATCGTTAACAGAATATGGTGGAAAGTAACTAAACTATTCAGATTTTGTCTAAATGACATGCTCCTAGTTCTTATTTTTGTTTATTATTCTCTTATTTATTTTAATGCTTTTTATTTTTTTTCTTAGGATCTTTTTTTAGTGATGGAAACACCTTTTTCAAACACTGGTTTTTCTGTTGTTGTAACAGCTCGGCTATATTATGAATGAGGCTGCTACCTCAGTATACTTCTGACTTTAAAATAAGTAGATAAATAAGTGACTGATGTCTTGTATTATAAACTATCTAAAATACAGCATTTTTTTTAGATTTACTGGGCACATTAGGTGTATTTCCACAATGTATCGGTATCGAATCGGTATTGCCAATAGCAGCCTGAATTTTACTCAATATCCGATCGGAAGGAACTCGTGGTATCCAACATCACTAGTTGGTGTGTCCTGTGCTGTCGTCCATCGAGGTGCTAGCCGTCGGTTTTTCTGATTGGTGGAGTGGTAGCCCTTGACTAACGAATCAGGACTAACCGGAAATGACGATAGTAAACTTACTAGATAAACAGCGATGGCACAGTAGCTACACTACACTCTATCATCGTGTCGGTTTGAATTTGGCTAGTATTTGATTGTATTATATTTTAATTATTATATACTTATTTTAAATCCTTCTTGACTTATTTCATATGTGAAAACAGCGGGCTCTGTTCAGAACTCGAGACTAAAGCGGCCCGTCATTTCCGGTTGTTCTTTTTTCTTTAGTTTTTGTGTGCAGAACGCTTTAGTCGGCGTTGGGTTGACAAGAGCCGACTTTAAGCCCGACGGCTTTTCCCCCGACGGTCGGCCGTTGGGTCGATGTGTCCCGGCCTTAAAGGAACCGAACAAAAGTGGGGTCCACATTGCCGGTGACACGTTCCTCCAGGTTGTAGTTGGACTAAGAGGAAAAGGTCTTGGAGAAGCAGCTGGTCTGTTAGCGAGGGCTGCCAGGAAACGGCCTCTGCTGCCAACGAGGTTCACAAAAGTGCATTTGATCAAACAAAACAAGATTCCTGCAACAATGACTACGTTTACATGCAGTCAAAATTCGGGTTATTACTAATATTCCGGTTACTGAAACATTCGGAATATTTCGTTTACATGCGTGAGCAAACAGGGTAATCCCTGTATACATGGTAATTAATTATTCGGCATATCTCGATCAAACCAGCGACGCACGGTGAACGTGATGACGCAATAAGCGTCATTTCCGCTTCTTCTTCCTGTATCCAAATTCAAAACAAATGCTGCTTCGCGCAACTTTTCGCTCACCTTCTTGTAAATCTAGCTATCCCAGTACTTTCTACCGTCTACTAATGCCAAAATGTTCATATCCTTCATTACATTTATGAAGTGATTAGTCTCCTCCTCACTCCAAAAGTGTGGCGTGGTCTTGCGTTTCGCCGTGTTTATAAGAACTTCCTGGACTCAAAAGACCAGGATTCCTTGCGAACAGAGCATGCGCAGAAAACAAATTCCTGTTCCGTTTGATGGGGATATCCCGTTCGGCGTTTACATGACTGAATATTTGGCTTTTAAAAGGAGTAACCCAGGGGTCATATTCGGGTTTTTAACAACCGGAATATGAGCAAATTTGGGTTATTCAAAGGGGTTATTGGTGTTTACATGGCCGTGCAAATTCGGGTTATTGCCAATATTCGGGTTTTAAAAGGGTTATTGATGCATGGAAACGCAGTCATAGTTTCACCAGCGGACGAGATCAAAGTGATGTTTTCATGAACCAAACACAGCATCTTGTGGTAGTTCGGGGTTCCTCTGCAGTGATGGGAGCTGGCCGTCTCAGAGTCACTGACCTGGACAGGAACTCATTTGTTTCTTTATTCCTGAGGCTAGTATTACCCCTTTACCACCAAACCGGTTCCAGGGCTGGTTCTGGGCCAGTGCTGGTGCTGGTTCACAACTCGTTCAACTTTGGAACCAGCTGGTTAGCTTGTAGCTCACCCGTCTGACAGCTGAAACCTGGTCACAATCCAGTCATGCAACAGGAAAATAACCCGGAGCACATGTAAGCAAAGATTCTTCCAAATGAAATGGAAATGGATCTTTGCGTTAAACGAGCGCCCAAAGACCTCAATGACCTGAAGCAATATTGTAAAGAGGAATTGACCAAAATGATTTGAGAGGCTGATAAAGTCATTCAGGAAACATCGATTTCAAGCTTTTAAGGCTAAAAGATGGAAAGACTTCTGCAGTATTACGTTTCCCTGAGGGGGGTTCTTGAGTCTTTCAGATCTAAGTGCTTTAAACCCTCATAATCAGACCCTCAACCCTTAAAATCAAAATAATACTGACACCAGTTCCTTGTTCCTGTGATCGCTGCTGTTGTATCTGGAAATCAAACAATGCTCTGAAAATCCAGACAAATTAATCTGATGGGACTGCTGATCTGCGCTGCTGCCAAATGTGTCCTGGAGGAAGGTTTAACTGCCTTTTCTCTTCTGGCAGAGATTTGACGGTTAGTGCCGACATGAAAGACAGATGTTTGTTTTGTCTTCGTGCCATTTCTCCAGACGAGTGCCGAAGCCAAAGAAGGACTGATAAGAAGAAAAACGACACATATTATCTGGGAAAAGTCCTGTGATGTGTTTTGTTTCATCGCTGCAGAAATCTAGCTGCTCTTTCTTTTTACATTATGTGACATAAAATGTGTGCGTAGCTGCCAATGTTGGGGTGGCATTTAAATCATTTTTCATACTGTAAACACTTATATATACATTTATATATATAACATAAATATAAATACATCTGTGCCAACAGGTATTGGTTAGTTGTGTGTGTGGTGTTATCTCAGAAGTCTGGGGGAGTGTCAGTGCGTCACATGATACACCTTCAGACTCACTTACAGAAGGAGGGAAACATGATTACTGATGAATGTCTGGATGTTCACGTTGATGAATTGGGCTTTCTGAGATTCATATAAATTTTATTATTTATATTTATATATTTTCCATTCAATTGAAATGTAATGTCATTTAAGATTGTTTTCCACCCAATATTTGTTGTTATCTTCATGGAATAAGTGGTAACAGGAAGGGGAGTGTCATTTTTCTCGTGGCCTGTTGATTATTTTGTGCACTTTGGGTTAAAAACACACACAACAAATTGGTGGTAAACAACAATTGTATCCATCCCTGGAGCCTCTGCCAGCTCAATACGGGGACACGGCAGGGTACATCCTGGACAGATTGCCAGTCCATCGCAGACAATCGTGTTTGTGCAGGAAATAATTTCACTCCCGAGCAGATTTGTGCTTGTAGCTGCTTCATTTGGCCACTAGATGGAGACAGCGCTTCGACAGTCGCGCCAAAGGCGGGTTCCGCTGCGTGCTGCATTCAATGCCAATATGAGTTCAAAATTCTTTCTTTCTTTCTTTCTTTCTTTCTTTCTTTCTTTCTTTCTTTCTTTCTTTCTTTCTTTCTTTCTTTCTTTCTTTCTTTCTTTCTTTCTTTCTTTCTTTCTTTCTTTCTTTCTTTCTTTCTTTCTTTCTTTCTTTCTTTCCTTCTTTCCTTCTTTCCTTCTTTCTTTCTTTCTTTCTTTCTTTCTTTCTTTCGACGGCGTATTTCATTTTTGTTCTAGGATAGTTCATTTTATGCCAAATGATAACTGAGGAGAGTTTCTTCCCCCAAGCTGTTGCTCTGATGAACTCTCATCACTCGTAGAGTCTCAGAATATCAATCACCGTGCAATAATAATAATAACAACACAATCATATGCTGTGACAATGCATCTTCCAATAATCATGTCTACTTCACATCTTTCACTTTTTTTAAATTGCATATATGTTAATAAGAGCTGTCATTTGTCTATTACCTATTTACTGTACAGTGAGCCAAAATAACCGAGTAAAATTCCATGTCTTGTCTGACCTGAAATAAACATGATTCTGATTCTGATTCTGAGAGTTCAGTGTAGTCAGCCAATGCTTAAAGATATATTTTAAAATGATTAATTTGAAATGTGTGTTATGTGTAATTCTAAGAATGTTATTTATTTAATTTTTACTCTAAAGATTCTACTTTAAGTAGAGTTGAAAACAACCGCAACAACAACAACAAAACCACATCTACTTTTATTAGAGGGATAAAAATTATCCCCAGTCGAATGATTTATGTTTCCCAGGTTCCCCAAAGGCAGCACACGACAGCTCAGGAGCCATTTGGGCTCCACAACTTTTTATTGTCTAATAACATCAGTTGAAACCTCTGGTGTTTATGTTCTGTAAATGCATCTTTCCTTGTGTCCATTGTGTCAGCGTTTCCTTCATGTCGTAAAATGACATGACTGGACAGGATTTTTAGATGAAATAACGGCCTATATGACTATTTTACTGACTTGACAAAGGCCCGAATTCGGATATCCACGGGTTTGAAGTGTTTCCTTAATGTGTGTGTGTTCCTTTTCTCATTTCTCTGACATTTTAGGAATACTGTGAGCCCAGTGTGGAGTTCTGATGACGGACGGTTGGTGTTTCAGTGGGTGGTTTGTGTGGGTTGCTCTGCTCAGACTTCCGTTCTCAGTCCAAAAAAGGTAGCTTGTCTTTTTGTTTTGTTTTTTGCATCATCTCCTGTGAGCTTGATGCAGGAGTTGATTGCTCTGTTTTTCTCTTCCTCCATGGATAGATTGGCAACAATGAGTGATACCGGAGAAATTATGGCACATTTATATTTCTGTCTGTAAAATCTGACATGGTATTAAAGAAAGAAAAAAAAAACAGTGGTGGAGATGCACAGGTCCATCAGCAGATGAGGCTGGAGACGGTCCTGATGTTGATGCGCCAGTCAAATTAGCCTTTAACTTAACCGTAGCAGCTGTAATGGATAATGTAATGGGTCAAGTTGGTCTGTTCCATTTATCTCGGAATTTGGAACTTGGAATGATGTCACATCTATTTTGAACTTGTTTGAGTTGCAAAGTCAGAAAATGAAAACTGTCCAAACGTTGCTGCTAGCCACTGTTAACAGTAGTAATGCACAACACTGCACTTGGTGTTTAGTACATACAAACACCACAGCAGCATTATTTCATGGGGATTTTTATTAAACTTTTGTTTAATAAACTCGCTTGTGAGTTTTGCGAATGTAAGTTATTATCTTGAAATATTGTCCTGCGAGACTTCTTAGAACGAGATTCCAGAGAGTGATGCTCAAGCAGAGACTTGTCATCAGAAGAAAGAAGATTATCTCGACTTTAATGACGATGGGCGGAAACATCTTTAGTTTTGGAGAAATTATTGCAACTATTGCTATTATCGCTACTGTAAAAATAGTCAACAGCAGATGAAGGCAGCGTTTTTCACACGACCAATGACGTCACATCAAGTGACGCTGGAGCTCAACAAATGTGACAAGTGTTTCTGTGAGACTTTTGCTCTAAACTCACCTGGACAAGTCTCACGTCTCATTTCTTTGCAATATTTAGGATTTACGCAATTTTCGTGGTAATGGAAACTCACAGAAACTTAATGTGACTAAAAGAAAAACCTATTATAAACAGTAAATTAGTCTTTGCTTGGCTCGTGAGATCAACTGCCAGCTGGATTTTGTTAAACTCAGGGCTGAAATGTCCAACTAGGCTCTAAATGACAAATCCAACCATGTTTAGAGGGTTCATGACTTTTCTTAAGTCATATAGGGGTTTCACACTAAATCTGAACTCCCAAAACTCTCAGCCAAGCAAGGGGCGCTGTAATTGGTCCCTATCATTTTAGTGCACGTTTCTGTTGTAATCCGATTATGGGTTTGAATGTGAACATGTAATCTCTTACTCGACCCATATTTATTCATTTACCTTTCATGTTATTCAGAAGATGAGATAAAAGATGCATTATCAGCGTAATTCCTGAAAAGAACATTTAAATGGCGACCTAAGTAATTTATACAAACCCGCCTCCCCACAGCAAACACGCACTTGTGAAGCCTGCAGCACAAGACTGAATTACAGTCACTCCGACATTATTCTCGTAGCTCATCTTCTCACTGCTGTTCTGTCGATTTCTGCTGCTTTGTTGAAAAATGCTACCGCTGCATAAACCGATAGCGTCTGTCTATCGATTTTTGCTACCCTATCAAAAAATGCTACCTAATGGTTTTCTACCTTTGCAGAGCTACAATTTTACTGTGTTTTACTCCCTAGACCACTTCCTTTTCCCCCAAGTGGTCCTTGTCGCTTCCCAATCCGTCATTGTAAATAAGAATGTGTTCTTAATGACCTGCCTGGTTAAATAAAGGTAAGTGACTGACTGAATATCAAATAAAGCGATAGAATTGTTTTTTTTTCTCTTTATCGTATAATGTTCACAAAGTGTAATGCGATTCATGTCATGGGTAATGTATTTTGAAGGATCAAATACTCAATATCCCATATTATCAATTTTAAATCAATATTTCAGGGGTAGCATAATTTGATAGGCCAGTAATATCCTATCAAATAATGCTCCCTTTGAGGATGTCACCGTTAACAGCAGACCATATGACTGGGAATTTATTATTAGGACCCGAGCACTTACAGTGCGAATGCCCTATTGTATCTGTAGGATTTTTTTCTTTTTTTCTTTTTTTCTTTCTTTCTTCTGACGAAAGGAGGGTCTTTTTGCCCCCCTAAACGTGCCCCAAAAGTCACCAAATTTTGCATGCAAGCCAGGCCTGGCGAAAAATTTGATATTTAATGGTTTGCATTAATGGGTGTGGCAAAATGGCTCAACAGCGCCCCCTAGAAAACTTTGTGCCTCAAGCCCCACAATACGGTTTGGCGTACATGCACGAAAATCGGTACACACCTGTATCATGTCGCAACTTAAAGAAAAGTCTCTTGGTGCCATGGCCGAAACCGAACAGGAAGTCGGCCATTTTGAATGAATCGTGTCATTTTGGCCCAATTTATGCCATTTCTTCGGCCGTCAAAGGTATAGTCTTTGATTTTGGAGAACTAGCAAGATTTGAAAGTCATTTTTAGACACAACAATGAACGCATACCGCAAAAGTTGTGTCTCGGCGGAGAAACCCGACGTCCCAGCAAAATGAGCACAACACAGAAGTGTTCAGAACAGCACACACACTGAAGGCTGATTTATGGTTCCGCGTTACACCAACGCAGAATAGTGCGCGTCGCCGGCGTAGGCTACGGCGTAGCCCTACGGCGTAGCCGTGGCAACAGAGCCTGCACGGCACCGCCAGCCGCACCGCCAGCCGCACTGCCAGCTGCACCGCCAGCCGCGCCGCCAGCCGCACCGGCGCTCTACGCCCTCGCCGGGATGAAGACGCCTCCATCCCCACGGATCCCCGGTATGGGGGTGGGGGGGGGGGGTTACACTGGGACACTCTGAGCCGAGGAGGACCCGTGGGAAGTGGACACGGGGGCTGGAGGCAGAGTGCGCGCATGGGACAGAGGGGGACGTGGGCGGGACTTAAAATTAAGGCATCTGATTGCTTCTTTCCCCCCTGCCAAGCCTCTGGTCCTCTGACCAATCCGTGCCATTCGGAGCGCAAAAAACAGATTGGTTAGAGTTTTTACAGGATTAAAGCTGTCAGAGAGGTTGGATATTTTTCTTTCCTTTTTCTGAACACATTATTCACTGGCTACTCTCAGGATGGAAGGACCATTTCACCCAGTATAACAATAAATGTTTTTGAATACAGACTATACCTTTAACTGTGCACCCAGGTGTGTTATGCATCAAAATGTGCGTCTAGATCCTGCAACGACGCACATTACTTTTCTCAGTCAAAAGCGTTACCGTGGCGACAATAGACGCCAAAAAGCGCCCCCCCCACCCTTCATCTGGTTGGTCCATATTTGATAGTTCCTACTTTCTGCCATAACTTTTGAATGGTTTGACATAAATACTCGTGGGTGGTGTCATCGGACTCGGTATTGAGTACTTGACCTTCATTGGCATGAATTAGCCCCGCCCCTTCTTCTGATTGGTCGATATTTGATAGTTCCTATATTCTGCGATAACCTTTGAATGGTTTGACATAAAGAGTCATGGTTGGTGTCATCGGACTTAGTTTTGAGACCTTTGTCTTTTTTTTGGTGAAAATTGCACGCGTGAGGGCCCGTTCATCGCTGCTTGCAGCTTTAATTGTTGTTGTTATTGTTGTTTTTATTATAAGTGTAGTTATGCAAGGAATGTATGACTGTATGTATTTATGTCTTAGATGTTATCCTTTGTGTAATATTTTATGTACTTTATGGACCCCAGGAAGATTAGTGGTCGCCAAGGCGGCAGCTAATGGGGATCCATCCAATAAACAAATAAACAACTAACAGCAGTGTGGACTGAAGGGATGCAAGAAATTATGGGCGTGGCAATCCAACTTTAAAAATCGACTCTGCGCGTGCGCAGAACCACAAAGTAGCAGTTCTCGACGGGTAGCATGGATTGACAGAACACCGGTGTTCTACTTTGTGGTTCTGCGAACGCGCACAGTTGATTTTCAAAGTTTGATTGCCACGCCCATATTTTCTTGCATCCCTTCAGTCCACGCTGCTGTTAACGGTGACATCCTC
This sequence comes from Cololabis saira, assembly GCF_033807715.1. NCBI lineage: Eukaryota > Metazoa > Chordata > Actinopteri > Beloniformes > Belonidae > Cololabis > Cololabis saira. The sequence goes on along the minus strand of NC_084589.1, from coordinate 38,336,139 downwards.
AAAGGGAGCATTATTTGATAGGATGTTTCTGGACTATCAAATGATGCTACCCCTGAAATATTGATTTAAAATTGATAAATTGAGGGGTAAGTATGCTGACATTCATCCTACAGTGGCAGTGAGTTGATTAGTATCTTACCTGAATGCATTAAGTGACGGGAGCATTATTTGATAGGATGTTACTGGACTATCAAATTATGCTACCCTTGAAATATTGATTTAAAATTGATAATATGGGTTGTTGAGTATTTAATCCTTCAATAATACACTACCCATGACATGAATTGCATTACACTTTGTGAACATTATACGATAAAGAGAGCGAAAAAACAATTCTATCACTTTATTTGATATTCATTCAGTCATTCGCCTTTATTTAACCAGGCAAGTCATTAAGAACAGATTCTTATTTACGACGGCCTGGCAAGAGACAAGGACCACTTGGGGGAAAAGGAAGTGGGCTATGGAGTAAAACACAGTAAAATTGTAGCTCTACAAAGGTAGAAAACCGTTAGGTAGCATTTTTTGATAGGGTAGCAAAAATCGATGGACAGAAGCTATCGGTTTATGCGGTGGTAGCATTTTTCGACAGAACACCTCCCTCTCCTCGCGCTCACTCAAACACACACACACTCTCACACATGCACACACATACTCACACACTCACACACACACACCCGCCCGTGCTTCACCCTCACACCTCAGCGGCTGCGCGCACCGGAGACGCACAAGCGCGCACACACATATCCCCGCATCCTGTGCGTATTTTTTATTTATTTATTTATTTATTTTAAATAGTACACCTCTCGCCGGAGCGGTCGTGGATTACGATGCCAGCTCGGGCACCCGCGGAATATTGGCCTCTCCTCCGACTCCGTGCGTGAGTACAGCAGAAAAAAAAAAATCGCGCGTTTTTCCATTTTCTTTTCTTTTTTTTTTTTTTTTTTTTCCTCCTCATTTCTTTTTGCAATTTGGTTCCCGGTTTTTACTTCTGAGCACCGAGAGCCCGACGCGCCCGCGGAGCCCACGTCCAATGCTGGGGGAACATGTCCTATGTTCCCTTTCAAGGTAAGAGAAGAGGAGCCGTGATCTTTTTCCGTTTTGCTCCTATTTTCTCCTAATTTCTCCTCTTTTCCCGGCTCCCACTGCATCCCTCCTTTCCCGTCCTCCTCCTCCTCCTCCCCCGCGCCTCGCCATCCCTCCTCTGTCTCTCTCTCTGCTCCTTCTCCTGCCTCTCCGCCGGAGGAGACGCAGCCCGGAGCGCACCGTAGGTAGATGGCCACACAGGCGCGCACTATAACGCCTGATTCATGGTCCCGCGTTACACCAACGCAGAGCCTACGGCGAAGGCTCTGCCTTGGTGTAACGCGGAACCATAAATCAGCTTTAAGTGCATGCGGCACTTATAGTATTGTATCAAGGTGCATAGGTGTGCGCTGCTGCCACGGTGCGCTGCCTCCGCCTGGGAGCTGAATAAAAGCTGTAATATCGGGAAGGACTTGATGGAGAGCACTTGTTTGATGCAGCCTCTCCACTGCTGCACATAAAGGAGTTCATCCAACCTGTATGCTTTAGTCGCTGTAAAATGCCTTTAATATTCCAGGCACATGCAGTGCAGGAGCATGCAAGCATGTGGATTTTGTTACTAAATCATATAATTATCTTCCTTTTTCTTGCCATGAAAGAGTGACTTTTTTCCCTAACTGTATTGCATGAAATATGTGTGGGATTTATTTAGTGAGAGGAGGACTAAATGGACTGGACCCTGCCTGCCTCCCAGTGGAACAGAAACTTTGGCCCGTTGAAATATGCAGATGACCGTGTTGAGAGGCGACTCTCTTCTTCCCCTCACACTCGAGCGTGAGTGGGTGAAAGGCGCCCCGGTGCACGCCGGAGCCACAATCCCCTGGTATCGTTGCACTGCAACTGTGACTAATGCTAGATGTGAGCAGGCGTGCTGCAGTGAGCCGCCTCACATCTATCCAGCCGTTCAATTTGCAGTGTGAGCGTGTGCATGTGTGAGAGAGAGTGTGTGCGTGTGTGCGTGTGTGAGAGAGAGAGTGTGGTTAGTTAGATGGTAACGTTTGGCAAAAGCAAAGTGTAAAAGGTGGGAGTCCGACCGGAGTGAGATGGAACCGCCAGCACAAAGTTTGGAGCATCAGTGAAGGACTGAGGGTGTCGTGGTTTGTGTGAGTACCTGTCATGAAGGAGGGTAGATGTGTGTGTGTGTGTGTGTGTGTGTGTGAGGAAGAGCAGTGTGTAGTCGGTGTGTGGCTTCAGGAGAGAGTGGAGGTGTGCTGCTGTGACTGTAAGGGTAAATCTCAGCAGGTGTTCACTCACACACACCTTAAAATACATGTGTGCATCAAAAAATGAAGACTAATGTTGACCAGAACAACCGAACCGTCAGCTCCTGGACTTGTCCGTGACCCAGGAGTCGTCACGGGAGTCGCACATGAAGAGGAGACACAGATTTTACTGTGACAGTCGCTTTGCTTCCTCTTCCCTCTTCCCTCCGCCTCCCGGTCCCTCAGAGCGGAGCAGATAATGGCTAAAACAGCAGATAGAGAAGTTTCTTGCATAATTGTGGTGGTGTGCTCTGCCATTGTGTGTGTGTGTGTGTGTGTGTGTGTGTGTGTGTGTGTGTGTGTGTGTGCGTGAGTGCAAGCCCACTCTGGGAGTCATTGCCAGGAAATTGTGAGCACAGTGCCGCACCTTCCGAACCTGCCAGTGATGGCAGTTGGTGTGATTTGTGATAGCCGTGGTGTTTCAGTGTTTTTTAGCAGCGTTGTTGGATAAAATCAGTGTTTGTGTTTCACTGGAACATTTATAGAGACTGAAACATCCGTTTTAACTCGCAAATGCTGCCGGCGTCCAGATATGTGTCGCGTTAGCCGGATGTTGGGTTAACTTTGGCATCTGTAGATTTTAGTTTTCCTGTTTTTTTTTTTTTTTTCTCTTTTCCAAACAGCTGATGGATTTGTCAGCATGTTCTCGTTGTTACTGCTCCGTTAAAATGTGGACATAATCATACTCTACAATCTCCACCCGGCCACAAGAAGACAGAGCTGTGACTCACTGAGACCATCACCTGCAGTGACGCTTCAGTTCACTTTGGCTTCGGCGTTTTTGTTTCGTGCTGAAGTCAGTAAAGGCTACTGGCGGTGACGCGCTACCTTTGTCAAACGTACACCGTAAATAGTACTATGGATGTTGTACTATCTGCTATTACAGCAAACAAATGGCTAGCACACTTATTAAATGTGAGTTAAGTGCGCTAGCACTCTTAGCTCAAACATGTAGCTGCAGCCACGTCATGAAATAGACGATATGTGTGATAGCAGATGATATATTACATGCAAGTGTTAGAAAAGTAAATGAACAAAACTGCGACAACACCCACCGACTGAATCTTTCAGCCTAGTTCTGCAAGGCGAGGTACATGTCTAAAAAGCTATATTTTGCGTAATACATGTTAAAAAAATGACAAATTATTCAATTTTTAAGACTCCAAACACAACATATCTTCATCTTGATTGTTCATGATAATGATTCGGGGGGGGGGGGGGGGGGGGTAAGTGTTGGAAGCGTAGCAGACGGAGGAGAAGTTCACCATGAACGCGCTGAAATGTTTGCAACCTGGCAACATCCGAGCTGTTAACGCCAGCAGCTAACGCAGGTGAGCTCTCTGTAGACGACAAGTACGGGTCTCAGATACCCGTTTTCCACCAAACTGGTTCCAGGGCTGGTTCTGGTTCTGGTTCTGGGCCATTGCTGAGTTTGGAACCAGGCTTTCTGTTTCCACTGACAAAGAACTGGTTCCGGGCCAGAAGAACCGGTTCCAAGGTAGAACCAACTCTTTGCCGGGCTAGAGGAAAGAACCCTTACGTAAGCGGAGGGGGCGGAGTTGTTAAGGCCAACAGCAATAGCAAGACTGGGAGACGGAGACATTTTCAAATAAGAATTAATCTGGATGCAGCAAAGCAGCAGTGGTCTGAGGAGTAGACAACCTGTCTTTTAGAGATGTGTCCATGGAGGAGCTACGTGGTCCAAGTCCGTATTAAAGGAAATACGTTGTTGCTTCAACTTTCGCAGCATTGCAAACGCAACGATGTAACTGACGTTTGCAGTTACGTAATGACGTGGCTCCCGTTAGCACCCCGAGCTATGAAAAAGCAAACCGGTTCACCACTGGTTTGCGAGTTGAACGAGTTGTGAACCAGCACCAGCTCTGGCCCAGAACCAGCCCTGGAACCAGTTTGTTGGAAAAGGGGTAACAGTCATCGTTCCAGTATCCAGGGTGCAGAGACGCTCCCGCACTGTGGCACGACTCTGTCCCTCACCGCTCTGTCGGCGGTCTCGTTCCGCCCGAGTCGGCTGGAGTTTCAACAGGGACGTTGGTGTCTGTTGTGCAGCCGTGTCCTTCCTGATGTCCCTACCTTGTCTCTGTCAGCCCTCCATGCATTTCTGTTCATTCGCCAGCAGCCTCACGTTCCCCAACACAACACATGAATGCTTTAACGTAAGGGTTTAAAATGTCTATTAGCAGATTATTGTTGGAAGGTTCTTTTGGTTGCCATTCCTAACAACGGCATTCAAGCTGTGTTTGACCCAACAAGACTTTTCATACCCACCTTTCAACGTTGCCGTCAGGTGCAGTTGATTGGTGGTAACCATTGAAAAACGTGGTTTGACTCAAACAAGCACAAATGTGTGATTATGGCGACGTTACGTATTTGATGTGGAGACAAAGCATCTCTTACACATTTTTATACATTTTTCTTAATGATAGATAACACCTGTAAACTGGTTAATTGGCGTACATTTAAAGCAGCGTGTTATATCCACTATTTAGCAACATTTCCAGTCAGGAAATTTAAGACGAGCGATGTTTATCACGATGAATCAGCTTTTAAAATGACCATCTTTTATCATTGCTAAATCAATATTGGTAATAGTTTCTAGACTGTAGCTGGAAAAAGTAAGCAAACATAATAAATCTTTTCATTTCATCTCACACTTTACGGATCGGATGATGAAGTATAAGCACAATAAAGGATGAAAGAAAGACCTCACGCACATTTTGGTCCACTACTTCAACCCGGCTCCTCCATACATTAGGAGCTCCATGGTTACTCGAAGCGATTATGTAACACTGTGTGATATTTATTGCTGCACAGTGACTCAACATTCAGGGATAAAATATGTGGTAAGAGGGCATATATTAGTGTGAAAGTGATTTGTGATGAGATACAGCTCCACATGGGGGAGAGAGGGGGGAGTCGGGGGGCTGGGAGGGGGGTTGGGGTGTAACGCTGTTGCAGATGTATCTGAGCCCACACTGCCGAGCGTGTGCAGCTGATCCACCGGGCTCACCATCCGCAGTCATGCCAAGTACCGGCAGCTAGTGGGAGGCAGGCAGCAGCGGAGATAGGCCTTCCTATCTTGGCTTGATTTTTCTCTCTTCCCCCATTCGCTCTCTTAAACTCACACCTCTCTCAGTTCTTTCTCCTCCACCGTGGCCGACCCTCCCCTCGTGCTGAGCCACCCACACACACAGGCTCACATGCTTTTTCTACCTTCACACCGTGTCCTCTCCTGCTCCTTCTCTCAGTTCTCCGGGATGGAGACGGACACGGCGGAAGCAGACCGCCGGCCACCGAGCCGTCCGTCCCCATCCACGCTGGTTTTACAGTAGTTTGATACGGCGGCTCCCGTTAAGAGTGGCCGTACTTAAAGAGACAGCGCGCCACAAATGCATTGCAGCACTCCTCTCCTCCCTCAGTCCCTCTCTTTCCACCATGTGACATAAGGGACCGTCTTACACCCCTCCACCACTCACGCTGTTCCAAGAGCCATCATCTGTTGGACTATTACTGTACTGCATGCGTGTGTTTGGTCCAGCCCTGTGCAGCAGATGATCCGTCGGAGCTCCTTCACTCTCCAGTGGGCTGCTGAGTGTAGCCGAGATATGATTGCAGTGACTTTTTAAAGTGCTTGTGTTGAATTATCAGCACGGCGACCGGCGATGAGCGCACGGCAGAAGTGATTTACGTTTTAATCGCTCATTTAGGCCTGAATTTGTCTGTAGTAGAGCTTACTGATGGATAACGACAGGTCTCTAATGATCTCATGTATCTCACATCAAGAAGCCTCGTTTTCAAGTTCAGGGACATTTTAAATCGGCTGCTCGAATCCCCTGCAGACGAGGAAAAGTTGGCACTTACAAATGTCAAACCAGACTGTGCCTTCAGCTTTTTCACGAATCCCCGCAGCTCTCTGGTCACAGACATGTTATGATGTCAAGATGTTGAGGAAGTATCAGTGACGCCGTTTTTCTGGCTCACAGATGGAAAGTTAATCAGGATTCAGGCGGTCTTAATTTCATTGTGCCTGCATAATGCTTTACATACTTATTAGCATGTTCAAAGATCTGCTGAATGAGCGCACAGGATGGTGCATAGCCGTCACTTCCTAAGCTCGTTTTAAATGCATTATCTACATGCACTTCAAAAGGTCTTTGATTTTCGGAAGATCAATCAACAGCAAAATAAAAGATGCACACTGAGATGTGAGCATGTTAAATCAAATTTAATGTGTAGTGGTTAACAAAGTTTTCATACCTTTTAAGGTTTTCCGTGTTTTATTTCATTGTGGAAATATTTTTTTTTTTAAATCAATTCCCTCTTATTGATTTAAAATCCATTATTTGTAACACACTTATAGAGGGTTTTTCTAATTTATGTATATACGTTTCATAAAAAGGCTGAACTATCTACTTAGTTTAAGTCTGCAGGCTCTTCACTTCCCGCTGTGTTAAAAGAGTCATATTAAAACCTTTTTTTTTAAAAACCTCTTGTTTTATGGGCTGAGATCAAAGCTTTGATTCCCGCGCTTTCACACGGCATGCTTCTTTGGAGATCTGTCCTACAGCTTTGCACCAACCCTTTCTGATGTGCAGCCAATGCAGCAAGATGCGAAGTTGCACGGAAATAAAAAAAAACCCGGAAAGCTGTATCCATCTACTCTGATCTGTGATGTCACAAAGCCCTGAAAGGGCATATTTCCAGAAGTAGGTGGCACCAAACAAAGTCCCAACATCTCAACTTCTGGGCTTAGTCTTTTGCAGAGCTATGAAAAAGTGCAGTTCCTCAACTGACCACTGGGGGCTGGCTACAAAGCTTATAATTGGCGGCCAGCACAGCCAATGTCCAGCTGACGCTGCTTTTGTTACTTAGTGCTTATAACTGTATTGACCTCTGAGATCCAAAAGATAAAATAAAACATCCAGCAGAGCAGAACAGTTGTTATTTCAGAGAGAAGATGTTTGGTTGTGCTGTTAACTTTACATGCAGATTGTCGTGAGCAGCCGTGAGTTGGTCTGGCGTGGCCTGAGGAGGTTAGCTAAGAGCAGGCAGCTTGTGCAAACCAAGTGTTGGCTAAACTCATGGGGTATTTCTGATTTTGCCACCTAAATGACATTTGAAACGGGAGATTCCACTGCAAAGTTCTTCATCTCCTCTGGCTTGGTTAGGCCGATGGAACAGCAAAAGTCCGCTTGGACCTGCAGTCAAGTCAGCTATGATGGCTGTAACCCCACTAGTGGCAGTCCAAGTGAATGTGGGTCAGAGCTAGGGTTGCACATTGATCGAATTTTAATCGCGATCCCAATTTTGGCTTCCCACAATCCAAATTATGTGATCGTGCGATTATTATATAAAAAAAAATGGGTGGGTGAAAAAAACAACATTTCTGCAAAGCAAATCAGATGCTCACGTGAGACCACTGTCTCAATAATTCTGTGCATGTGTGTGTGCGACTTGCCACATGAGCCAATAAGAGACCACTGACTCACAGCGTGCCCTCTGCATGAGCCAATTACTTAACCTCACTCGCAGGAATTTTACTGGATACAGTCTGGATTTGATGCTAAAAGAGAAGTCGAGACAACATTCTGCCACAGTAGAGGACGGAGTGCTTGTCCCTCGACGCAGATCATCATCTGTTGTCTGGAAATATTTCAGATTTAGGTCAAGCGATGTTAACCAGGAACAGGTAATATGCCTCTAAAGGTGTTTCTGTGCCACAAGCCAACACAACTAACCTATTCAACCACAACGTCAGCTACGATGAATGCATGAAGGCAAAGAAAAACCTTGCATCCGTTGCTCTCTCCCGAGTGGTTCATCATCATCTCAAATGTCCCTTAAAACAACCTCTACTACAGCGTGTCACTGTATCATCCACTTCGCAAAGACATGTCGAGAATACTAAAGCAATCACACTCCATTCGCCCAAAGATATGTACCCAGTAAACATAATGATAGCTTCAATTTTGTTTAGTTCAAATGTCAATTCTTATCCATGATGCAGGTGAACGCTGTTTGTTTTAAAAGGCCTGTTATTCAATAGAAATGTATAACGTTAGTGAGTGTAAGCAGTGTCCCGTTTATTTGCTTTTGTGTTACATTTATTTGTATTACTATTATGAAGGCACTGAAATTAAGGTGAAGAACGAGCACCAATTTTATTTTTATGCAAATGTTTGTAAATAAGCAGTAATGTAGCAGACAGATGTGATATGTTTACATGAGTGCAATAAAAAATATTGGACTAAGGCCACGTTTACACGTAGCCGGGTATTTACAAAAACTGATATTTTCCCCTCTACGTTTTCAAAAATATCCTCGTTTACACGGACCCGCATGAATACGCTGTTAACGTCAAGCCAGCCAATCAGAATCCTGGAAAAACATCAACAAATGACACGTGTAACTTCCAGTTAAGGCTGATTTATGGTCCCGCGTTAAATCGATGCAGAACCTACGGCGTAGGGTACGCGGCGACGCACACCGTACGGCGCATCGCCACGTACCTTATGCCGTAGGCTCTGCGTCGATTTAACGCGGGACCATAATTCAGGCTTTACTTCCAAGACGGAACGAGAGTCTGAGAGAATTTAAAACAGGTAAAATAAAATAAAATATTGATGGTGGCCAAACAAATTGTAAACACAGGTCGCACTCATGACGCTACTGGTGATGTTTCTGTCGCATAATGTGACGTAAATCTCCGTTTTCCTCCGTTTTCTCTGTTTAGACGCAAACGTGAAAACAGAGTTTTTGAAAATCTCCACTTTGGCCGGAGTTTTCAGAAATTATCGTTTTTGGGGGCTTTGACCTCCGTTTTCGTGTAAACGAACGGCCAAAACGCATGAAAACGCCTCCGTTTTTGCCCCGTGTAAACGGGGCCTAAATTCATTGAATAATCGCGATCACAATATTGATCAAAATAATCGTGATTATCATTTTGGCCGTAATCGTGCAGGCCTGGTCCCAGCAGAACTGGGTGAGTTCCTGTTTCATCTAAGGATGTTTGCATGTATTTGCAACACGGCGCCGTGTCACAGTCCAATCATACAGTCTATGGTTTTGTCAGAGGGTTTGAGTTTTAAGTGCTCTCTGACAAAGTATAAGAATAAGTGATTGTTTTCATAATAAATTAGCTTGAAAGCACATTTTCACAGGAGTGGCTGGCTTCAGTCTTTGTGGAAAAGATCCTGTGAGATTAACAAACCTTTAATTTTGAATTTTTCCCCATGTCCCACGCATCAGTAGGCGCGTTTCCATGACCCTTTTTTTTTCGAATAAGTGTCATTCTCATAACTCTCCATATCATGACTTTTCCATTTTAAGAGTTAATAGTAATGACTAGTTTCAATGTAATTCTATTGAAGGTGTTTCATATTTTTTTCCAATTTTGGTTTGCCCCCTGGAGGACACGTCGCACTTAGCATTTGCTTATATTGCCTAATGGGCCAGCTGGCTCTGGTTTTATACCAGTCGTGTTGTCTCTCTGCCTCGAGAGGCTGCGTAATGTCCTCTTCTGATCCTCTTTTCTCCATTCTCCTGCACTAAACCGGCTTTCGTCAGGAATACTGGGGCTCCTCTGAGAGCCTTTAGCGCTTTAGTGATACAAGGGGAATCTGCTGGAGCACAGTTTCAGGAATTCAGTGAGAATTCAGCTTCACTTTGGTCTGGGTGGGTAATTCAATTCTGCGGCAAAGCCTGAGTGGAATGACTCAGTGGGGTTGTGCAGATAGAGAGAAGGCCTCGGCTTTTGATTGATCTTGTCAAGATTCAGCTGAAAGGTCAGGACGAGCTGCCTTCGCTCTCCTCAGCCAATCAGAGGGCTGCCAATCCGGAATAATGATCTCCCCCTGGATGCGGTTGGCTCATATGATTTGCAGACATGATCCAATCCCTTGCATGCCTTTCCTTCACGAGTCAAAGGTTTTAGACTATCAATAAAAGTTATAGTTATATATTTTACATATTTTTATATATTATATTATTATATATTAAGTTGTATATAAAAGTATGTCATGTTTCTTTTCCTTTTAAAGATGAACATATAAAGTCTTAATTCTTTAAAAATATTTCCATCATTTTTCAAACTGGGATGTCTTCACCAATTGTACTTTTTCATTAAGATGTAATCTATAGATACTATTTTCAAACATTGTGTGTGATAAGTAGTACTTTTGGGGTGTGTTTTTGTAAATTCTGGCTGGATTAACTCCAGGCCCGATAATTTAAGAGCTGGCACCAAACACTGTAACACAGAGGTCTCTCAAAAAAAGAAAGAAAGAAAAGATAAACTCGCCTGTGCAGTGGAGTGGCCGGGCGGTTGAAGTTCTGTATTTGTGTATCTGCCTTTACGTCTGACTCTGACAAGCTGCAGTCTCCTTCAGCTCATTAAAGACGAGCGGTTGTATCAGGTCATTGAAATTACTGTACCGCGTCAGCACAACCAAGTCGTCAGCCAGACACTCGACCTTGACTTAATGATGGGGATGGTCTTGATTCAAATTTCTTCTCTTTATTGTTGATTCTTTCATTGTGACTATGGGTGCTTTCTAGGGGTGTAACGATACACTAATCTCACGATACGGTACGATACACGATATTGAGGTCACGATAACGATACGATACGATATTATAGCAGTATTTCTTTTAACAACCTTGAATGAGGAACATATGACTGGAAAAAATTGTCTTTTATTTGAAAGACACAAAATACAAAACAATACTGTGCGTTTGCCCTATTGTTACTGTTTGTAATGCTTTATAACTGTTTAAGTTTTAAAGAGAAAGCCAGGCCAACCATTTTCCACAAACTGAACTAAAAGTAAATGTCAGGTTTGCATTATGCATCTTCAGTTTCATACAAGTACAAATATTTTGCCACAAACTGAATAGTTTCTCTCATGTATGATTTGACTTTTTTCTTTCTAATTTAACAACTAAAATTAAATAAATAAATAAAAGTAAATAAATACATACAATTTTACATCATAAAAAAGATTGATTCATGCTCACCTTATAAGTGTAAGAGGAGATTTATTTTTGTTAAGTTTATTTTGGTTATTCAGGGTTCATTATTTTATAAATATATTCTTTATATTCTGATGTAAATCAGGGACTATAATGACACTAGTCAGTTTATCTGTAGTTTTTAATATGTTTTAGATTGGGCGGAGTGATACTGCACTAGCTGCTGTGTTGATGTTCTAAAATCCTACGCTGTTGAGCGGACATTAAAGTACACTGGAACTCAGCAGAAGTTGTCCCGTGTTTATCCTACTCACGACCCGAAAAAGGTTTAATTTAATAAGGTAAGGCTTAACTCTACACCAGCCTTACATTAGTAAAAGTTCAGAGCTCAAAACGGGACTGCAAAATGGGACTAGTTTCTTCTGAGCGGAGTAAGATTTTGGTCCGCGGGTCGGATGCGCGTTTCTAGTCAACACAATAGATTAATATTAAAAACCCAATATCGCAATACACTTTGTCACCTCCACGACACGTATTGTGACGTTTTTGTATCGCGAAATTTCGTGGCACGATATATTGTTACACCCCTAGTGCTTTCACACCTGTCCCGTTTGGAGCAGTTGTTCCGAAACAGGGAGCGTTTCCGCCTAAAGATCGGTTTGTTTTGTATATGTGAACAGAGCAGTCGCGCTCGGATGCGGGACAAAACAAGCGAGCCGAGATCGCCTAGGAGAGGTGGTCTCGGCTCGCTTCCATTCCAGAGGTTTCTCAAGAGTTTTTTAGGCCATCAAGGCGAATCAAAAATCAAAAATGGACAAATGTGTGGAACAAATCTGGGACATGCTCACCTCAAGTCAGTTCCCAAGCGATATGATATGTGGTAGAATATGCTGTTATTTTAGATGTCGCTACCAAAAGGACATCTGAAACAGGCACCGCCAGGGCCGAAGTGAGGACTGCTGGAGCTCCGGCCAAACTCTGGCCATAAGCTCCGGCAGGGCGACCGCGGCCATCCATCCCTTTCTTTTTATCGCTCCTATAACTACTACTGAAAGGATCCAATTTATGTGATCAGTGTCGGGACTGCAGGAGCCAAAGACAATAACTCCCAGGACTACTTCGTCTCAGAAATACATGAAATGACCACAAATTCTTTTGGCTGCAAGTGTGGAAGAAGCACAATGTTCTTATTTTGCAAGTCAGCTGTCGGCAGGAAGAATTATTTATTATTTTTTTAACCATTTATTGCCAAATATAATATATACTGTAATACTGTAATAGTGGGGTTCATGTCATTACCCAGTGTGTATAAAACATGTAAAAAAACAAAACAAAAACCCTGCTTATTTTATATCAAATCCTTATTAAATTCCCCTCGAATTGAGTTTTATTTATTTATGTATTTATTTATTTTTTTGCAGTCACACATTTAAAACAAAACATTGCTGAAGGGTTTGGTACTGACCAATGTAATGAGTGGATTTCCCCTTCAACATCGCTATTAGCATCAATTAAATGCAAAATAATATTGCTCCTTATAACTTTGTTGCTTGAAGCCAGAGTTCTTTTAAGCATCAAGCCTTTTTTAATTGGTATTTATGCTTTTTAATCCCGAACTACCTTGAGAACGATCAGGTACCGCACTCTGTGAGGGCGGCAGTAAGTATTCTCTTTTTGTTATTTACTACAGCCATTTGTGAAATGATGAACATTACATGAAAAAAGTGTACATTTACTTATAAGTTTTATAAAATATGAGACCTGAACAGCAACAAGCTATAGAGATAATGTATGGATGGAAACCTAAATGTATGTCTGTGCTTAAAACTAAAGTAATTTCAATTTTAGCATAATCAAACAGGGGATAAAAACAAAAGCAAAAATATTCTGTTTTTCCAAAACAAAGGGTAATGTAGGAGCTATGTGGTTTCCGACTGTTGACTTTGCTCAGCATCATTACAAACTTAAATGTATTCTTGTAAAATAAGAGTGTGCACAAGCTGCCTACTCTTACCTAAGCTTCTTTGTCCAGACCAATCCACAGTCAGTCACAGCAATCTATGTTAATTAGTAAAATTAACAGCACAAGTAAAACATAATCTCTGTAATATTTGAGTGACTATAGTCATGTTACACTTTTAACACTTTTTTGCAAAAGAAAAAGGAAACTGAATTTGTGATTAAGGTACCGGGTTGATGTTTCCGTTGAACCGTGTTTAACTTCCCTAGTTCTCTCTCTCCGTATTTCGTCCTATGAGATTTTGCCTCAAACAAGGGGAATGAAAATCTCAACTTTGAAGAAGATGGACAAAAACATCTTTATTCTTCAACAAATTATGGTGATAACAGCCACCGCTGTTAAAGCAGCACAATGTAAATTTCAGCTTTTGTTAAGTTTGGCGGCTCCTTTGGACAAAAGCGGTATTGCTTTACCAGTAGTGTGGAAGGGTTCCTACCATCCACCTCCAAGTTACATAGTGCCAGTGAAGGCGATACAGACCCCTCAGACCATGACAGAGGTGTCATTAAACCTGTTGTAAGTTGATGTACCATCACAATGACTCTGGAAATATGATATTAAGGTGGAAAAGTTACATTGTGCTGCTTTAAGAAAATAGTTAGATGATGAAGGTAGCAGATGATTATTCAGAGACAAAGCCTTTATGTAACGATTAAGTAGTGTTATAGCACAACTACATCATATAAATAAGGCCAAACACAGATGGAAACTAGACTTTGATGACTTTAGATTGACTGGGTACGTCACATTCAGTACTGCTGGAGACATGGAAATGCACAACAAGTGTTTCCATTACACTTTTACGATAAACTTGGTTATCAAAACGCCTGAAAAACCACCCTGTGGGAGCAGTAAGAGGTATTTGCGACATTTGTCAGTTTTTTCAAACTAGAGGCATTTCCATTACAGGTTTTCTTTTTTCGAATTTAGGTTTTGCGCCAATCTAGAGGTAATGGAAATGTGACTAGGTCTGTATCACACCTCCGAAGCTACGTCAATACAGAGCTAAGTGCTAAGCAGCAACACTTAGCAAACATACTCGTGTATGTGGATTTGTAAGCACATGGATTATTTGTGTAGCGAGCGGGAAGAAACTAAACTGGTTGTTTATGGCGCATCAGAACGCTGCTGTGTGAGCACACAGTAAAAGTGATGAGAGTTAGCTGTGCCAGCCTCTAATTGAAAGTCCATACACACAACTCTACAATGACTTTTATATAATTTTACTGATGCGGTATAGAATAATTGTAGGTATGGAGACTAAAACAGTTTTTTGTTGGACCAGGCTGGACATTTTAACAGAGATACACCCACTTTTGAAGCCAGACCCCTGTTATCAGTCGATAAATTTCAACTTTTCTCACTACCACTTTGACTTCAAACATAGTTTGTATAAAACAACGGACGAAGCATTACGTCACGTGAGCCAGTGGTTTCTGAAGATCAGTTTCGATCAAGCCAATTTTTCTTCCTGTGGGCAGAGGTGGGTAGAGTAGCCAAAAATTGTCATCCAAATAATTACTTGAGTAAAAGTAAAAAAGTACTTGGTGAAAAAACTAGTACTGAGTAACTGTTGAGTAACGTCTGCTTTATTTTTTTTAACACAACCATTCAAACAGACAAAAGTACAAAATAATCATCTTAGGGCAAATTAAATCAATAAAATAATACAATTAATAAAAAAAAAACTTAAATTAAAATAATCTTAAAGTAAATTCAAGTACTTTAATAAATAATAAAATAAATAAAATAACAGAATAAAAAAATAAATTAAGCACAAGTAGCACAGAATTTCAAGCCTTTGTACTTTTCTTTTTTAACCAGGCTCCGCAGGCAGAGCTCAACGTAGCCTAATGTAGCGGAGTAAGAGTAACAGTTTCTCCTTCACAAATCTACTCAAGTAAAAGTAAAAAGTATAGGGATTCGAAACTACTCCTAAAAGTACAACATTTCCCAAAACTTACTCAAGTAAATGTAACGGAGTAAATGTAACTCGTTACTACCCACCTCTGCCTGTGGGGCATAGCCACGTAGCTTTGGAGAGCCAACGGAAAAATGCCCACTGTATGTCAATCAGCCATCCCCGCCAAAATAACTGCAGAGTTGCCGTCAGACATCTACATCGGGATTTAGTGTTTAACATGTTGACTTGACGGTGAACTCAAAAATGACTGTTGTGTTTACCTGGTGCTGGGAAGCATGATGATTACGGGAGAGGAAGGGATAGTGGCTAGCCATTGGCTGAGCCAATGAGTCATACTTGTGATATAAGTAGTATTACAAGTATGCCTTTATAGGCACAGGACATTACAGTATCCTAGTGACACTATAAGGGGATTTTGTGCCATCTTCTCTTGGCTGGCTGTTATGCTACTTCAGCTTTCCTACAGGCAGTGAGAATGCAACTGGAAAACAACTCTTTTATATATAGTTTTTCTAAGAAACCAAGTGCCCAGAGATTGTCAGTGTCAATGAGTATTTTAATCACATGAGTTGAAATTAAGGTATGGCTGTGCGATTAATCGATTTTAAATCTAAATCGTATTTATTAATCACAATCGATGTTAAAAAAAGGAAAATCGGAAAATCGATTTTCCTTTTTTGCAGCTGGCTGCATTACAGACAGAACTCGTCTAGTCATCTTTGTTTGGTCAAGAAAATTGTAAATGTTGTCACTTTACTAAACTCAAGGAGGATTTACAGTATCTCTCAATTGCACTTCATTCCCAATAGGGAAATTTGTTTGCTATTTTTCTTTAAAAATAAAGATAAAATATTTGAAACAATTCATTCCATTGTCTTTTGTAGTTTTACCGAAAAAATCGAAATCGAAATCGAAAATCAGGTTTTCAGAGAAAAAAATTTGGATTTTATTTTTGTCCAAAATCGCCCAGCCCTAAATTAAGGTAATGAGTTACATCTCAAACTAGATGAAAATGAATTGATTTAAAAATTAATTGTCAAATAAAATTAGCCAGTGAGAGTCATGCCTTTTTCATATTATGAATTGTAATCAGTAAATGTTTTGGTTTTAAATGGTTGGTGGGAATAAAACCAACTATTACATGACATTTTACACACTAAACAGTGATGCAAAGAAATCCTAAAGAAAAGAAATAGCCATGATAATGTAAAAAAGTTTGTTACGGTCCCATTCACCACTTGCACATGCTTCCTTTGGACTAACGCTTCATCTATTTTGAACAGTGGCAGGTTCCGTCAGCTGTGTTACTGCTCACTGGTATCACCTCATAGCGAGAGGATCTAGGTTTGATCCTTTCCTGTGCACAGTTTGCACATTTGTGTGGGTTTACTTGTGTCCTCCCACACTCCAAAGATGCTCATGTCAGGCAGAGTGGAAACTCTAAATTGCCCACAGGTATGAATGTGAGTGTGAGTGGATGTCTGCCTATCCGTGCTCAACCTGTGATGAACTGGCGGCCTGCCCGGTGTCCTGCTATCTGCCCGGTGCATGCTGGGATAGCTTGTAGCACCAGTTTGCGGGAAAAAAAGACCCAGTAAGGGGGAAAAATTATTAAATACATTTCTAATATAATCATTTTTTTGTTGCACCCCTTAAACGTTTTTTTTTTTTTTTTTCTCTCGCTGTTTTATTATTTTAAGTCATTTCAGAGTAGAAATTATGTAAGCACTTTACGTCCAATTCAAAAAGGCCCTAGACTTTCAACTTTATACTCAAAAAAGCGCATTTCTTTTCTAAGCTCTGTCTTGGCACCTTTTCTTGTTTAAATTTCATTGATCAAATATTTACTCTAGATACAGTGATGAAGTGGGGACCCGTCCGGGATGTGTTTCACCTCTTGCCCACTACCGCTCGGTGGTCTCCTGCATCCATCCATCCATCCATCCATCCATCCATCCATCCATCCATCCATCCATCCATCCATCCATCCATCCATCCATCCATCCATCCATCCATCCATCCATCCATCCATCCATCCATAGCTTAGAGAAAAGATGGATTTTTTGTTTTCCCTGCAGGATCAGATATATCAGAGACTCAGTGTTAAAATGAATGACCATACCCGGTATTCTGATTACTTTTGCCAAATAAAGTCAGCATGTATGAATTACTGAATTTGTCGGTTTTGTCCCACATCAATGAAGCGCTTTCAGTTTGGTCGAATGTCTTCTGCCTGATGAGGCTAACCTCATGTTTCAGCATGAATGGATCTGAGATATGATCACAAAAAGAATCTGTGAAGGATTTTAAACAATGTAATCTGAAACGCTGAAAAGAAACTGATTGGAAGTAGGTCTGTAGTTCAGCGTAAGTTACAGTGATGATTTATCTTGATTAAAAGACCACTGACACCCACCTATCCAGCTTTCATAGTACCGTTTCCCCACACCGTATACAGTATATTCACTGGAGCAGGTGACGCAAGGTGGATTTCCATTACACTTGTTCACAAAACAAAAGCGACATGTCTGAAATTGCAACAAGATACGGCTGCAGGGAACGGGCCGGCATTTCCATTTTTGCTAAGTCTCATAAATCGTTGTCCTGTGAGACTCCTCTTTATGCGAGTAACTCAACTTCTATTCAAAACAAAGAAGAAGAAGATTTCACCTTAGAAGAAGATGGATGGAAACATCTTTTTGGGGTCTGGTTACACGACTGATCACGTCACATCCAACGATTCAAAATACGTGCAAATGAGGAAAGAAAATTGTTTCCATTCCACTCTCTGGCTAAATTTGACATATTTGACAGTTAGGTGTTTCCATTACAGGTTACAGGTTATGCGATATTTTGGTTTTGCATATTTCTATTGGTTATGGAAACCAGACTACGGCCAACGAGACAAGAGGTGACACTAATGACAACGTGAGGGAGGTGCAGACCTGGAGGAAAGTAATTATACACAGAAAAAGACACTGAACACTGGCCTGACAAGAACAGAATGAGAAAACCAAAACTTCTTACAAAAACAATCAATTATAACCTTATAAAGGTGTTTAGTAGCATATGTTTCCCCAGGCTTCTCCTTGTAGCTGTTATTCTGAACCTTTTAGCGTCTTCATATGCGGACATGTCAACATGTCAAAGCACTGTACCAACGTTAGAAAAACGCTTTACAATGTTTTTTTTTCAATGAATTTTGTAGGTCATGCCTCCATTTTAGGTGTGCATTACAGCCATTTGTCATCTGCAGGTTGCACGAGATCTGCTTCTCTGTATTATTCTGCATACCTGTATGCATGTGTGAGCCTCTTTCCCTCCAGTATGTGCTCGTGCCATTGTGCGTAAGTCATGTGTGGTGGTGGTTTTGCTTCCACTCAGAGGACCTTGCAAAGGTTAGCTGGCTCAATGAAGAGCTGATGGTAAATTTAGCCTCCTTTTCATGCAGTCCCACACAGGATTCACAAGTATGTTTCCTACTGTACCAGAACACCAACCCTGTGTTTTCACGCTGAAGAGATGCAGCATCATTGGAAAATAATTGGTTCTCAGAAAGGAGAACAGTTTCCAGTTAATTACGATATGGGATCTCTTGTTTTGAGTTGGATCGTTGCTCAACAGCTCGACAGGCTACAAGATGCTTTTTGATTAGCAGGCCTCTCCAACATGTATGAATACATGATGATGAGAACAGCTTGCAGGGAAACCACACTTCATATCTAAATTTGTTAATTACAAACCACACTTCTAAAATCCACTAGTGCCATGTACCAAAAGAGGGAAACGGCCTGTTGTTGAAATGATCTGAGGTGCAAAGATTTTTGCATGAAAGTGTCTAGAAGAGGTCTAACGTTGCATCAAATGAGCTGCTTGTGGTATTTCTCCTTGCAGTATTAATACGCACAGTGTTGTGGTCGCCAGGTTGTTTACATTTTTTCTAACCGCTCTCCGCTCGGGCTCTTGCAGACATTATTTGAGGGGTTAAGGGTTGCCTTGGAGATACTATGATCCAAGTGTTTTCAAACCACCTCATGACCCCGAGGGCCTGAAGCCGGGCTTTTTGAGTCACGTGCTTTGGGATGATGCTGTTTTTTCTGATGTAATGTTTGTGTTAGAAAGGATCAGGAGTTATTTCATAAGCTGGGCTGAGACTTTTAAGGTTGACTTCTTCAGGATTTTGTTTTAGTCGTAGAAGACGTTTGTAAATGTCAAATTGTGGCGTCATGCAGGTGATGCACTCCAGTGCTAACATAATAGTTAACAATTAATTATTCAATTAGTTGCATAGTCTCTAATTACATAATACTAATATAATGAGTAATTAATTTATTATTTCTTAATCTTTTAACTCTGGATAACCCCCCTGTGAGGTTTTCTGACGAGTTGATTTAAAGCCTGTTTTCGTGATGGCTGGGTGGTGCCATAGTGGTAGCGGTACTACTATGAGCTGATTCGACCCAATTTTAATCCAAAAAGGATGAAATTTGTGAAACAAACAAGCATGGATAGGGTTGCAAAATTCCGGGAATTTTCAAAGTTGGAAACTTTCCATGGGAATTAACGGGAATATATGGGAATTAACGGGAATTAACGAGAATAAATAAGAAATTTACAGAATTGAATGTTGGCCCTTAACAGGGAACTTAAATATAGTTGGGGGAAATATATTGTAGCATAGTCTTGGCTAAAACAACCAGATTTAATGCAAGTACACTCCTCAATCACATGCACACAGCACATTGCTTACTGCAGGGCTATTGAGGCCACGCCCCCTACAGGCACTGTGCATTCCTCCATCACATGCACACAGCTTTGCATGCACATTTATGTTTGGACATGATACAGTTTGTTTAAATTACCCCCAATTTCCAGTTAATTCCCATACATTCCCATAAATTCCCAATAATTCCCATAAATTCCCATAATTCCCATGGAAAGTTTCCAATTTGGAATATTTCCAAAATTCCTCAGCTTAACTTCCCATGGAAAGTTTCGGGAAAGTTTCCGGAAATTTACCGGAAATTTTCCACCCCTTTGCAACCCTAGCCCAGGCTGAGCTATAACGCTAACTAGTATTACTTTATAGTCACTCTGATCGATTCTGTCCATCCATCTAAATTCTAACGTTACTACAGAAACAACGTTTGAAACAAGCAATAATGGCGTTAAAACGAGGACTGGTAGAACACTGATTGTGCAAACAAACCAACCCAAAATGACCCCAGTGTTACAGTCGCTGGTTTGGCTCTGAGCTGACCTCCACCCGTTAAGAAAAAGAACTTTGATGAAGCAGCAGGGACCACGGTGGAAAGTTAACCAGTCTGAACGGGTCGGAGGCCGGAGGATCAGCTGTAGCAAGCCGCTAGGGCTGGGCGATATATCGAGATTTTAATATATATCAATATGTTTTCAAACGCGATATGGTACGAGACAATATTGTTTATATCGATATAGCTTTTTTTTTTAATGATTTTGATATAGCTTATTTTGTGACAAATTGACTTGAATATTTTATTTGAGATTTGCTCAAATGTTTTGTTATTTGCACAACTGTCAACCTCAGTGGAAAAGTCTGCCTGTTACTGTATACATTGTATTAATTGCACATTGTATTTTAATTTAATTTTTATGCAGGAAAGGGATATTTGTTTTAATTTATTCAAGAAGCATTTTTATTCTATATATGCAGGCAGTTTATTTTTATTTCATTTGTTTTATACATTTTGATATTGTGCAGACCTCAGTTTTAATACAATGCCTCGTGCCAAATGTCACACAGGTACCTTTATTAACAGACTGTTTTTTTAAGGGTTTGCCTCAGAAAAAAATGAAGCTAACAGAGATGCTATAATGCTTTGGGGGAAACCCCAATTATGGCACAGAAAAAATATCGATATATATCGAGTATCGCCATTCAGCTAGAAAATATCGAGATATGACTTTTGCTCCATATCGCCCAGCCCTACAAGCCGCCAGGGTTAGTCCAGGCTACCCCACTACCCACCCAAATGTGGTATGTTATATAATTTTACCTGATGTGGTGCAAAAATAAATAAACAAATACAAATAAATTACTGTATTTTCCGCACTATAAGGCGCACCTAAAAGCCTTCAATTTTTTCAAAAGCTGACCATGCGCCTTATAATCCAGTGCGCCTTATATATGGATCAATATTGAGCCGCAACTTCAAGTGATTTTTCGTCACATCAGCCTTTCGCATCAGTTCCGAAACAGCTTTTTTCTCTCTTCTCCCTCTGGATATTTTTCAGCAAAGGCTCTGTGTGTATTGTTGAAATGTCTTGCGACATTTGAGCATTTATTGTTAGACAGTTTTTCTCCACAAATTAGACATACTGGTAGGCCACTCGCATCAGAGGTAAATGCAAATGAATCTGCCCAGGCATCATTGAATGTTCAATTTTCTTCAGATATTTTTCTTTTCTTACATTTCTCCATGCTTGGCCTTGCTGGGGTTGAAAGTCGCGACGAATGGATGGCGTTTTGGTGGGTATACCGGCTTTCGCGAGTATGACGTTTATTTTTAGTTTACTAATCGACGAAAAACAATAAAATTTATTTATTCTAATATGTCAAAATCACAATAATCTTCCAATTTACAACTAAAATATTAAAGAAATACAATTCACTTAAATACTTAGGTTTTTTTTTTTTGTAATTTATTTTCCCAAGCCACTCGGAGCCGCAGTATAAGGATGAAAGAGCTGCATGCGGCTCCGGAGCAGCAGGTTACCGACCCTTGGTCAATGGATGCATAACGTAACCCCAGCCTCTACTGTAGCGCCTTATAATGCGCCTTATATATGGAAAAGGTTTTAAAATACGTCATTCATTGAACGTGCGCCTTATAATGCAGTTCCTCTTATAGTGCAGGAAATACGGTAACTCCCGGTACAGTTGCTGTGCATGTGAAATCCAGCAATGGAGAGCTAAACCATTTCTTGAACCTGCCTTTAAATATGTTTATTTCTGCTGCAGAGGTGAGTGGATTCCCTTCAGGAGCTGGCCCCGAACAGTCGACTGAACAAATACAACTTTCTTCTCTTTCTTGATTTAATCAGACTTGCAAGCCAGATGTTTCACCTCATTCAAAACTTACCAGACATTTATGGTAAGACATAACATCGGCAAGCCTATGAAGCAGCGCTCTGCGATGCTGTGTGTTTATCCCCAGAGGAGACTCACACCAGACAAACAGAACCATCCAAGTCTCACTGATGGTATCAGATAGGACTGATGGTATCTACGCAGACGGTAGCCGTTAACGTGAAACTAAACCTAACTGCAAGTGTCTCTTGTCTTTCCTTTAGACTCAGTGATAGACTCCATCACAATGTTTCTTTAATGCAAATTTCTTGTAATATCTTCTGTGATGGTGCTGTAATATACTGCTCTGCACCCGTACGATTAGGCACTCTGAGCTGTCCAGAAAAAAGAGATGAAATCTCTAAATCTTTCTGCTGTAACAACGTGTCATGGCTCTGTTATTGAGCTCGTATCTCATTATAATACCCTGGAATGGTCATTTGTAATCCATTATCCCTTACACCTCACATCCTGCCGGCGAGCGAGGATCTTCTGCTCTCACTCCAGCGGTCTGCAGCTTTAGTGTGAGGTGTCAGAGGAGAGAGAGCCCTGACGGCTGCTGGAGCGAGAGGACAGCATCGGCTCATCTGACAATCGCAGCTTTCTCCAGCCGATTCTGTAAAACCCTTCACATGCAAAGTGATCGCTGCAGAGTCGGACGGCTGGGATCTTCAAATCCCCAAGAGCCCGTCTAGAAGCATCATCTACCCCTGATTATTCCCATCCTGGGTCACGGGGGTCTGCCCGAGTCTGTCCCAGGTCGGTTCAGGTGACAGGCGGAGGTACGGCGGTGTGGACGGTAGGAATGGGCGATATTTTACCGTTCACGATATACCGTCAAAAAAATTCCCCACGGTAAGAATTTGCAGTAAAAACGATAAATTCCCGTTGATGACGTTTTTGTGTAAAGCTGATTTATGGTTCTGTGTTAGATCCACGCACAACATACGTGAAGGAAGGAAGGAAGGGATGACCCTGAAAGAAAAAAGAAAGAAAGAAAGAGATGAGCCTGAAAGAAAAAAGAAAGAAAGAAAGAAAGAAAGAGATGAGCCTGAAAGAAAGAAAAAAGAAAGAAAGAAAGAGATGAGCCTGAAAGAAAGAAAGAAAGAAAGAGATGAGCCTGAAAGAAAGAAAGAAAGAAAGAAAGAAAGAAAGAAAGAAAGAAAGAAAGAAAGAAAGAAAGAAAGAAAGAAAGAAAGATAAATTCCCGTTGATACGTGTTTGTGTAACAAACATGGTGGATCTGAGTCATTCCAGTTTTGCAGTACAGGTGTAACTCATTTAATTGGTTTTTATTAATTCAATTTAATTGTTGTAGTTTAGTAGCATTTAGTATCTTTTAGAGCAGTGATTTGGGGGCTCCAAAGACTGAATTTGGTGATAGATTTATAGTTACAAAGGTGGAGTTGTATTGGTATTTTTTTTATCGTCATTTTTATCGTTATCGGGATAAATGGCAGAAATCGTGATACATTTTTTAGTTCATACAGCCCATCCCTAGTGGACGGGTCACCTGCTGTCGTTCCTACGGGCCATTTACAATCACAGCTCAAACTAACATAACTGTGTTTGTACCGTGGGAGGAAGCTGGAATACAGGGAGAAAACCCAGGCCATGCAGACTCCAAGCTGAGTGGGATTCGAACCAGGGACCCCAACTAATCATGTAAAACGATAAGATAAGATTGTCCTTTATTTCTACCTCATTGGGGAAATTCACTTTGTGCAGCAGCAGTACACTCAACACACACATGCAGGGAAATGGTAAAAAATATATAATTGTGAAATATAAACAGTATATACATTGGAATGAAAAATGAAAACTAGTACAGTACGGGAAAGAAAGAAAAACAGTGCAAAAAAAGCAGGTAGGATGTGCATGAGGTAGACAGATATTGCACATTCAAAGCAGTGTATGCTTTATGTAGACACTGAAAATAGTGATGCACAAACTTAAAATAAGCACATTAAAAGAAGAAAAACCTGTCTGGGTGTCTGAGTTTTCTCATGTCCATTTCTTACCCCCCTGTCCACTCTCACGGGTCGCGTCCGCGGCTCTGTCACAGTCCCTCGCGAGATCCATCACTGAAGGAAAAAAAAGCAAAAATCTGATATGGGAGCAGGGTTTTATTAGATGACTGATTTAATTGAGAAAGTGGTACGTGTGTGATCTTTGGAGTGATGTCATCACCTCACCCACTGAATGAACCCACAGAGGAAATAAGAAACAGGGATGAATTATACTGTAGGGAAACAAGAACTGCTGACTTGCAGAAAGTGATGCCAGACTGTCCCCTAAAGAAAGACAATGAACTGTGTGTAGATGCAATAAACATCCAGCGTAAGCTGGTTCTTGGACCGGGCCTGGAAAGCAGCAAGAACAGGGGGTTTAGTTTTATCATTTATATCTTACAGTTTATGGAGAATATTTGACCCTTGGTTCCTGTGCACATCCTGCCCCTTTTTTAGGTCCAGTTAATGTTGTTGTTGCAGGAGCAAGCGAACATCTGATGGTTCCATCGGAGGTCTTTGTCCGATTGTGTTAGCGGCTGAGGAGAGCGGCTGCAGGGGTCTGAGCTTTCGGGGAGCTGGCAGTAACATCACCTCACAGGATCGGACATCAGCAGTAACAGAAATGGACACGAGTTAGGGCTGGGCGATTTTGGACAAAAATAAAATCCCGATTTTTTTTCTCTGAAAACACGATTTTCGATTTCGATTTCGATTTTTTGGGTAAAACTACAAAAAACAATGGAATAAATTGTTTCAAATATTTTATCTTTATTTTTAAAGAAAAATAGCAATTCCCTTATTGGGAATGAAGTGCAATTGAAAGATACTGTAAATCCTCCTTGAGTTTAGTAAAGTGACAACATTTACAATTTTTTCTTGACCAAACCAAAATGACTAGACGAGCTCTGTCTGTAATGCAGCCAGCTGCAAAAAAGGAAAATCGATTTTCCGATTTTCCTTTTTTTAACATCGTCTTGATAAATAAATCCGATTTAGATTAAAGATAAAATCGATTAAAAGCACAGCCCTAACACGAGTAAATGGGTTCACAAGGACACACGTCTTTTCCACATAGCTTCTGTCTCATATTCTGACTTGGACACGTAGTAAAGTTCTGTTTTCTCATTTCTGGTTTTAAGTTGAGATAACTCTAAATAAAAAATGATACGCAGCAGCCAGCGATGATCCGTACCGCGGTCACCTGCGCTGACGAGTCCGACAGAAAATATGCACAATGATATTTGGGACGGGTTTGGTCAGGCTGGTTAAAAACATTGTTGCCCTTTGAAATGTTCATATTTAAACACAATTTTATAGAATATAAAGTCATAAATGCTACGACATCTTTGGACGAGCTTTCCGGACAGTGCGCGGGACACAAGGGAGGAGATGAAGACGGTCAGGGAAGAGCTGAAGGCAAAAAAGATGCACGGATATAAAAAGTACAGTGTAAATAGTAGATAAAGATCATATTTGTTGCCATTCACAGCAACAATTTGTTTGAGATATACCCAATAATTGGTCACAGAAAGCCCTTTTTTACTCCAATCTCATCCTTACGTTCTTAAATGACATTTGACCCCTGTACTGGGGGGGCTCCCGGGTGTAATGAGTTAAAGTCTGGGCGTTAGACTTCAAACGATAAAGATAACGATAAAGATAAAGATATACTTTATTGATTCTCCAGGAGGAAATTCCACCAGCATACAATGGAATATAGATAAAGATAGATAAAGATAAAAAAATACAAATATATACGTACACACAGCAACAGAGTGGATGGAGGATAGAAAACGTTGGACCTCGTGGACCTGAATGGACCTGGGTGGACATGAATGGCCTGTAGAGAGGCCGTTTGTATTATGGGCCCGGTCCAGTTTCTTGTTGATGCGGACTCCAGAGTATCTGTACGCTGTCATAATGCTTGACGTCTTGCTTATCTCATAAAGTGTCGGAGCGACTCAGAGGCACATTTATAGCCTACATGCTTTTTATATGCCTATATCATTTTCTTGATGTCATCATCTTTTTCATCTATCATCTTTTATTTCTACTGCTAATTTTACAATAGGAATAAAAACTATAATATATGCTAAATAATAAAAACTATGTTGTAGATAAAAAGAGAAAAAAACTTGTTTCTTGCATCTCATTGTTTTTATTGTTTTTAATTTATGTCTGCCTTTAATTCTGCTTTTAAAATATTTTACTTTCTAAAGCGTTAAAACATGTTTTTATGTAAAGCACTTTGAAGTGTCTTGTGCATGAAATGTGCAAATACAAGGGCCTGCATCTTGCGTGGCTGGTCGCGGAAGTCAAAATCCACCAAAGTAATTGCAATCAGTGCATCTCCACAATGAGGTCGGTTTGCACACTTTGGGATTGTCAGCATCGATAATTCATAACTGGATATTTACAGGCTGGTTTTCTGTAAATACGTAAGCATATGATCCAAAATCGTGGAAAGGGAAGATGTCATGTCAGTTCTGCTATGGAATGGAACCCTTTACCTGTAATGTTTAGGACAGTGTATATGACTTATTATCCCGTTAAGTCATTGTAGGACAGGGGTCACCAACCCTGGTCCTCGAGGGCCGGTGTCCTGCATGTTTTAGATGTTTCCCTGCTTTAACACACCTGATTCTAATTAATCATCGTCACCAGCTTGTCATCAAAGTCATGATACTTGTGTTGATGACACAGTCACTTGTATCATGGTGCAATGAAGCAGGGAAACATCTAAAACCTGCAGGGACACCGGCCCTCGAGGACCAGGGTTGGTGACCCCTGTTGTAGGAGGAAGAGGAAAATATGAAGTGCATTGTTCTGATTTCTTATATTTAATCTAAATCTCAAATAAATATATGTTATTTCAGGGATCTGATTTTAATCTCTGGTACATCTAGAAGTGCCATTATATCCAGAATAATTAAAAACGTGAAATTATTTCAGAACCCCGAAGAAAGAGAGTCATAAGG
The DNA here is from genome assembly GCF_033807715.1 of Cololabis saira. Lineage (NCBI taxonomy): Eukaryota > Metazoa > Chordata > Actinopteri > Beloniformes > Belonidae > Cololabis > Cololabis saira. Next base: position 38,308,761 of record NC_084589.1, on the reverse strand, counting down.
TGAAAGGACGTTTGTGGTTTTTGATTGGTCGATATCCTGGAGGCTTTCCGATGGGCTTTCTGCTCATGAACTCTTTTTCAAAGAATGTCTGACCATCTGTTCAAAGATCGGAAGGAGGAACCTGAGCCGATCTGAATTCAGCAGAAGCATTTATTTTACAGAACAACATGAGCTCACTGACTGCCCTCAGATGCTAATAAAAGACGACAACAAGGCTAAAACAAAGAGACATTTATATATTATAGGTGGAGAGGGCGTAATTTAGACTCTGCCACTCCCGTGGTTGGCTGGAGGTATACATGTATCCCTTGGCCCAATCCGGTCCCGCCACGTTACGTCTCTTTGGTCCCATCCGGCACAGACATTTCCTGAAGGAGAAGAAACTACAAACCCCAGCTTTCTATCTTGGTCTCTCACATGGTCCCTTTGTCCCAAAACATGTGGTCCAACAGGCGCAACTACAGAAAACTTATGGTTATGTGATATAAAAAATATATCAAATAATAAAATATGTGATATAAAGTTAAGATAACAAATACACTAATAAATGCAGAAAGATGATGAATATGCAGAGGAATACATTGAGGAATACACAATTGGAAAAATAACCGAACAACATAACATGACATAATGTAACAAATACTTCCCATAAATGCTTGGGTCAGAATTAGATTCAGATTATTAAAGTGCACAGGATGAAAAACTATTCACTAAATGCTTTTTTCATTTCTTGTTAACAAGCAAAATGACACATTATGTAGTCTTTCAGTCACTCGGTGTTAAAATATGTTTTGTGCAGCCCCTGTTAATAGGTGTTGATGTGGGAACTGCGGTGAAATGCTGACTGAGTCAGAAAACATTTGCAGTCTAGAGATAGAAAAGCTAACGTTGTTTGGTGTTGATTTAATACATTGAAGTGAATATATTTCTGTCTTTGCTCTTGCATGAAAGGCAGAGACTCTGCATCAGTGGTTACTGTACTGTGTCCTCTATGATGTCATAGAGACTGGATGTTGGAAAAACATCTCTCCAGAAGGAGGTGTTCTCAGCATCAGGGTCACAGTTTTGTTATTTAGTTCCTGTTTTATTTTGAAACCCGTGTCTTTGTGTTTCAGTTACGTCTTGACTTCCCTTGTTCCCATCTGCCCTGATTGTGCGCACCTGTGTCTCGTCAACCTTTCAGTGTATATCTTGTCCTTCCCTTTGCTTCCTGCTCCGTACTGTTTCCTTAATTCATGTTTTAGGTCTGGTTTTTGGATTTTGTCAGGATCTTGTTTTGGTTTGTTTTTTATCCTGATAAGCAGCGCTTTTCTTTTTTCGTTTGATTTAAAATAAATCACTATTTTTGGAACTCCTATCTCTGGGACCTACATCCTATCCTCCCTGACAGAGTATTTTACTGCATTTACTACATTTACCTTGTCTCTTTAAGCCTCCAGTCACAACACTGTACATAGGTCAGAAAACATGACAAGTATGATGGTCCTTTTAACAAAAACAAGTGGAAAAAAAATCTTTAAAAAAGGTAGGGTAAGCAATTCTACATAATTATCTAGCTTGCTGTATTTCCTTAAGATTTTGTATGAACTATCAACATATTTGGCCTTATCAAAAAATCACTTAGCCTGCCTTTTAAATTGAGTTTAATCATTTGAACAGAGATCACAACAAACAGGGACGTCAGATTTAAATAGTCTTTTTTTTTAATAAGTAATGTTGCTTTTTTGGAAAAAAAATACATGATATGCAGTAAAGTTGGTATTGTTCCATGATATAAAGCCAAACTGCAGATATATTGCACTGCACTTCTTTCACTTTGATTCAAAATGATGGCAGTTTTGTAACCTTGCATCAAACACACAAACACACGCCATCCTTGGGGGTGCTTCTGAAAGCAACAACTGGAAATAAATAATTTGTGGGGCCAGTGAAATAAACATTGATTTATTTTTGCTGTGTTTCCTGGGATGGTACAAATAACCTGAGCACCATTTCTCTCCTTCAGAGGTAAAACACGGTGAATTACAGTACTTAGACTCTCTAAAGGTGCCATGCAGAGAGAGGAGGCATCTTCCTCAGGATTTATTGGAGGTGTAACATTGTGTTCTTGCAGCTCCACTGCTGCTCTTTACTTATTAAAGTATTCCTACAAATATACGATTGCAATCACAGTATGCACAAATACATGCACAAAGATTATCTTTTGTCATTTGTGATATTTTTGATGGCTAGCCTGGAGACGGGCTCCTCTGTCTTCTTCATAGGTTCATATTTGTATGCTCTTTCTATATGTACCGAATGCATCATGTGACAGCCCCCCTTTATTAATCTCCACTTCAACAAAAGATCTTCCCTGACATTAATAGATGAACGCAAAGGAGGCAGATTGAAGAGCTCAGTTCCTAACATTCGTGTGTGTGTGTGTGTGCGTGCATCTTTCCTTTGTGGTTGGTTTATGCACCGTGTACTTGCAGAAAAGTGAACTGTGAAGACTGACGGCATGTGTTATTCCTGCTGGCAGATGCAGGCGAGGAAACATATTCTTGTCCCCTACACCAGTGGTTCAGAAGACCCCGTGGTTAATGGAGTTTCCCAGCAGATGTACTGAATGATGAACCTTTATGGGAACTGACAGCAGAATGACGCTCCACCATGTAACCATGAATATCTAAGTACTGCAGGGTGGAGGCTCCGTCAACAGCTTTTTTTTTTGGTGTGGAAATCCACTTGAGTTGCAGTGTGACAGCTTGATCAATGCCAGTTCACTTGTTTGTGGCTTTTAATGTTATGACGGATCAGTGCACGTGCATCCCAAACAACGCTTTCACAAATCTGAGGAACAAAGTTTTTAAATGGAGAGACTACACGTCTCTCCAGAATTGCAGTTAATCTGGTTGGAAAGTGTGCTGCAGGACTGGTAAATGTTTTTAGTTCAATTGCATTGAAATCTCTGGCTTAAAGGTAGGGTAAGTAATTCTAACCCATAACTCGCCCCTATAGTGTACCCATACCATGTGTATACTAGGAATGGGCGATATTTTACCGTTCACGATATACCGTCAAAAAAATTCCTCACAATAAGAATTTGTCATCTCGCGGTAAAAACGATAAATTCCCGTTGATGTTTTTGTGTAAAGTTGATTTATGGTTCTGCGTTAAATCTACACACAACGTACGTGAAGGAAGGAAGGAAGGAAGGAAGGAAGGAAGGAAGGAAGGAAGGAAGGAAGGAAGGAAGGAAGGAAGGAAGGAAGGAAGGAAGGAAGGAAGGAAGAAAACAAGGAAAGAAGGAAGGAAGGAAGGAAGGAAGGGAGAAAAGAGGAAGGGAAGAAGGAAGGAGAGAGCAGGAGGAAAGAAGGAAGGAAGGGAAAAAAGAAGGAAGGAAGGAAGGAAATGAGCCAGAAAGAAAGAAAGAAAGAAAGAAAGAAAGAAAGAAAGAAAGAAAGAAAGAAAGAAAGAAAGAAAGAAAGAAAGAAAGAAAGAAAGAAAGAAAGAAAGAAAGAAAGAAAGAAAGAAAGAAAGAAAGAAAGAAAGAAAGAAAGAAAGAAATATAAATTCCCGTTGATGACGTTTTTGTGTAACAAACATGGCGGATATGTGAGCGAGATAGATTTATAGTTACAAAGGTGGAGTTGAATTGGTATTTTTTTTATCTCAATTTTTATCGTTATCAGGATAAATACCAGAAATTATCGTGATACATTTTTTAGTCCATACCGCCCATCCCTAGTGTACACTGTATAAAAATGATGGGGTTAAGCCTGTCCCTGAAACTATAACATGGCTCCAGCCAGTCGCCAACAGGGGAAGGGGTGGGGTCTGTGCTCATCACATGGATTAGTTGTAGGGGACTTGGGAGAGATCATGATGCGGCATGTTTTCTAGGGGAACGCTGAAGGGAAGGGCAGGGAGAACTTACCTCAGTGTGATGTTTTGTTTATAAAATGTGATATCACCCAAAAATCACCTACCCTGCCTTTAATGATATGTCATAACACTTTCTCAGCAAGATGCAACTTTTTAGGTAATTGTTGACTTTTTCAATTGAGGAATCTGAAACTCATTAATTGAAATCTTATTTACTACAGTATTTTCCTATATAATATATATAAGGTGCACCGCATTATAAGGCGCACTAAATATATGGTAAAATACCATACTATAGTGGCTGGGGTTGAGTTACGTATCTACCTGATGGAGGCAGGAAATGCTACAAAATCATACAGCAAATGCAAAAAAAAAAACCAAGAAGAAAAGTACCGTATGTCAAACTTTATTAACAAAATAAAAACCAGCTTTGCTCCGTCTCGTCAAAGTTGCCATTATGCGAGTCAGCGTCGCTGCTGTTGTCTTGAACGTCTGTGACGATTCCTGACGTTTTTAGCGCCATTACTTTGGCGACACCAACTACAGTAGCTACAATCCCCCTGACTACAGTAACAGAAATTACCATAATGATCATATGTAGGCGCACTACATTATAAGGCGGACTGCCGGTTTTTGAGAAAATTAAAGGCTTTTAGGTGCGCCTTATAGTGCGGAAAATACAGTACTTTAAAGCGGAGCAGTACAGAGGTGTGGTCAGTCGGGGGGGAACCCTGGCTCTCAGCTTACGATGGGATCGACTGTATAGAAATAGCTCCCTCCTCGTAACGTCATCCGTGGGTTTTCTGGAAAGTTCTTTTGAAGCCTCTTTTTCATTGCTCTGCTTGGTGCCATATTGGCAAGAACTGGCTCCACCTGACCCCGGTTAATCACAAAACCAGTGGAGAGGGGGAGCTTGAAGTCCGGCTCGGACAAACCCAATTTAGCTTAGTTACTGTAAGTCAGCTATTTTAGATTCCTGTTCGTTTGCTGTGCCACAGATAACTAATGGCGGCTCCGCCTCCACCTTGCCTACCAAGAGCACTGGTCGTGCTGACTGGGTATGCATGAAATGAGTGCACATGGCTACAGTGGAAGCAATCAAAAAGTCATGTTGACTGGCAGACGGGGCCACGATTCATTTCCATCAGCCCGAGTAAAGCGCTTGGTTGCGTTTGCCTCCATTGATTTTTTTCATATTAGTGGATTTTAACCATTAAATGTAATAAAAATAATTACCTTCTTCACCTTTTACCCCCCCCTTAAAAGATACAGCACATCAGCACACGTAGATATAAGTTTTGCTCTCCATTCTCATAAAAAGTTAAATCTAAGTTAAATCAGATTAACAGTTAATGTCCATGTTATCTGCATTCAGTCTGAGTTCATTATTTTACTGTAAAATTAATGTTCAAAGTTCAGCTAACGAAATTATATTACTTCCACAAGACTGAAATAAAAGAGTATAGCCCTGCTGAGCCCAGAGAGAGGAAATTGTCAAAATGTAACTTTGATACATGCAAAAAAAAAACAGGAAAACGTTAACAGAGCAGCGGTTACGCATATGTATGTCATTATCATTTGTGAAGCTGCTCAGACTGATAAAGAACTACATTTAGCAACGTTCAGATGAGCAATAAGTCGGTCCATACGTGGGATAATAAGCCGATGTACCCTTCGTACAGAATCTTCCAAATAAGTAGATTTTATCAGGTCCTTCAATATTTCGACTAACGGGATCCAAATCTTAGTGGAATGAATTCAGTCTGCGGCGTCTATCTACGAGGAACATGCTGAACGCCATGTGCAGCTCTTATCATCCTGCCAGCGAAGAAATGCTGGCTGCTCACTCAGCTGAGAGATGAGCCAGGTGGAAGGAACCATGCTGTTCCTATGGTCTTTAGCTCGCTGCTGCCAAACAAATGATAGACTGAAAGATGTGGGTTTCAGAAAGCCCCCACCCACATATATTTTTAAACTTAAACTCCAGATCAGACGCTACTTTGCTCCGGTATTCGTCTCCTCAACCCTTGCAAGGCGCTAATGGTTAGCCAACCCCATTGGGGTCCCTTGCGAGGGTTAAAGTCTTATTTCCGCGTCTAAAATCCCAACATCTTTTGTCTCGATGTGCCTTTGAGTCACACACCCTGTTTGGTGTTAAATGTTCAACGAGCAGCCTCAGAAACCCGATGGATTTCCTACTGCAGCAGACCAATCGAAGTCCAAGGGAAATGGAGCCAAAACCTGAACAAAAACCCAAACGTGAGCACTTCAAGTAGCATGTAGATCTCTTTGTTGCCAGAAAACCACAGTAAGGTGTTCTCCTGAAGGAGTTTTGATAATGAGACACATAAAAGTAGTGTAATTGTAGACCCTTTGACTCCGGCAGACGCCCATCCTTTTTTAGGCATTTTTAGATTAGATCCCTCTATTATGATCATAAATTAGTATATTAGAACCGTGATCTGCAACCAGCTACTGAAACGACCTACTACAGCGCTTTAAGACACAAACTCGGGTCATTAAACTGTAGCCTCAGAAAGGAGTTATTTGCGTTCAGCGAACACAACAGCAGGAGCGTCAGAGTTAGACTGCTACACGATTTGGGCGAAGTCGCTACCTAAAAGCCGTTGTTATTCGGCATGGATCCGCTACCCGCTTCTTCTCTTCGGATTGTTGGTGTAGCCAGTTGGTGCAGCGCGGCTAACCAAACAGACAGCGGGCCGTCATGTTACGTGGTACTGCTCGATAAGGCTTCCCTACTCATCTTCCCTCCCCTCAACTCTGCTTCAGACACCGGAGACGCAATAAGATGCCTCGCATTTACTGGCGCTAGGCACACGCTCCTCATGCAGGGATAGTAGCGGGATCTAGTCTAAAACCGTTTATATTTACAAAATCAACTTGGTTAGGGCAAAGATACGATCAAGATTTCAATTTGATTACTTTGTTAAATGATCTTAATTATTCTTACATTAAAACATATTTGCCGGCTAAACGTGATAAGAAGGCAGGACTTACAAGTCCCTTCACCTCCCTCTTTGTTGTGCTTCAGCTCTGCTTTCTTTAAAGGAGCCGTCTGTAAGAAATGGCCAAAACTGGTACTGCAGTCACTTTCAAAATATTGTTGAGCGGCGTGTACCCTCCCCCTCCTCCCCCCGACCAGAGGTTTCCAGGTAGGCTGCAGAATGCAGCAGGAACGTAGGCTGCCATGGCTGAGATAATTAGAGCCGAGCTGGCAACCCGGATGCCGAAACAATACTGACTTGGTGATTGGGAGATAGGTGGAGGGTGGAGCTTCAGAAACAATACTGACTTGGTGATCGGGAGATAGGTGGAGGGTGGAGCTTCAGAAACAATACTGACTTGGTGATTGGGAGATAGGTGGAGGGTGGAGCTTCAGAAACAATACTGACTTGGTGATCGGGAGATAGGTGGAGGGTGGAGCTATATATATATATATATATATATATATAGTGTATATATGGCAGATTTTTAAATGGTCTAAGCTGTGGCTGATACACCTACAAGAAGCAGAAACTCATCTTCTGTGTCTCACAGAATCATACTTTAGTGAGGCTCAAACATAATGATGCTTGGGGTTTTTAGAAGTCCACTGAGCTCAGACTAATGATACATTTCTTATGTAAGTTGTGCTTTTTGCTTTTCGATAAAGCACATTGACCCAGCTAAGCTTTTCTGCTGTAGAATGCAATTTGTTTTCCCTAAAACGTCTGTTCTCCAGAGTTAAGGTGGTTCGCTTTGAATTACAAAGCAGATTGGAAAGTCAATTATGAATTAGCATTTAATGGTCACGCTTTGCTCGGAGCCCGTGTAGCTACAGCCGTGCACGGTCCTCCGTCACGGAAGTGGTTATCATCAGCCAACACTTCTGCAAAGTGAAAAGAGAAATGACACAATGACACTCAACTCTTCTTCTATTGCTTCTAATTTGTTTCACAGTTAGAATCAATAATCCATTTCAGCCTTTGTAAGATACCGAATCTTTGACCTCACTCTCGTGTCTTTGCTGCAGGCGCGTCTCCGTCTCAGCAGTGTCATGGTGGTCAGCTGTTTGTCGCGCAGCGCTGATGTAACCTGGCGTGTCATGAGTTAGGAGTTTCAGCAAAAACCCTGTGGGTAATAGAACCGTGACACATTTCCCAGTCTATCTCTGGATTGAGGACACATGACTATAATTGTTCTTTATCTCTTAGGGACAGCTTGGCTCGACCCGCTTTCAATCAGCGTGGCGGCACAAGAGCGAGAAACAAAAACACACGGGGGTCAGGGCACCGGGAGCGTGACTTGCAGTTTCCAGCCACCGTTAGCTTTAGCTCATTCAGTACTTTTCACGTTTCAAAAATGATTATGAAGAAAAAGTTAGTTGTGGTGGTTTAGTTGAACTTTTTAGCCTTGTACATACCTCACAGACTGTATAGAGGTGTGTTTAAAGCGGATGATTCAGGATGAAGCCGAGGATGTCGTTTTTGAGTGTTTTTGAGGGCAAAGCTCTGAATGAGAAACACGACAGCCTGTGCTCGATGAGAATGACATGTGCTTGATAAAAGACAGGGGACCACCTCATTACGTTGACATAGAGCTACATAAGTTAAGTTGTGGCCTTATTGGAGGTTTTGAATTCATTCAAACAACGGAATATTCGCATGACAAATCGGTGGTCAGCAGTTTGTTAAAAATAAAATAATAGCATAAGGATGCACATTTTTGGACCAGAATTTCCATCTCTGAGTCCATCTGTTGTTGGCATGGGAGAACGCAATCATGTATAATATCAAAGACAGTGTTGATTTATCAAATCATCTAACAGTCCTGTGTTACTTCAGTTAACTTGTTGCTTTTGAGGACATTTATTATAATAGCACATCATACGTTGTACGAGAGGCTTCACTTTTACCCCTTTTCCACCAAACCGGTTCCAGACCTGGTTCTGGGCCAGTGCTGGTGCTGGTTCACAACTTGTTCAACTTGCAAACTAGCTGAGAACTGGTTTGCTTTTCCATAGCTCGGGTGCTAAGGGGAGCCATGTCATTACGTCGCTGCAAACGTCAGTTATGTCGCTGCCTTTGCATTGGCGCGAAAATTGAAGCAACAACATATTAGCTCTAATACGGACTTGGTCCTCGTAGCTCCTCCATGGACCACATCTCTAAAACACAGGTTGTCTCTTCCTCAGACCACTGCTGCTTTGCTGCATCCAGATTAATTCGTCGCTTATTTGAAAATGTTGCCGTCTTGCTACTGCTGTTGGTTTTAAAAACTCAGCCCCCTCCGCTTACGTAAGCTGTTCTTTCCTCTGGCCCAGCAAAGACTTGGTGCTACCTTGGAACCAGGTTCTTGCCCGGAGCCAGTTCTTTGTCAGTGGAAACAGAAAGCCTGGTTCTAAACTCAGCACTGGAACCGGTTTGTTGGAAAAAGGGTATTTGGGGTAGCAGCTGGAATTAAGGGATGATATTACAACATTTGTACATAACCTTTTGTAGTTTCACTGCTTAACATTTTGCGTTGGACCTCTCATCTTATGCTTCTTTGGAGAGGTTGGCCAGCCTGGTGCGCCATCTTAATTCTCTTTGATATAAATAATTAGTGTGGTTGCTGTGGATTCAACTTTGATTTCTAGGCAGGAAAACCAACGGAGTCAGAAAACAGCGCCTCTGGATGCTATTGGATACGCGTACAATCAATCAGAGAAATGAGGCATGTATGCAACGTAGACAGAGCGGCAGCCAGAGTAGTATCAACAAAAGACAAAATGGCGTGCAGTGGAGTAGGAACGGCTTGTTGATCCACGCTGTTGTTAATCATTGTGGTTGTTTTGAATAGTGGCTCTTGGATGCTTCTGTGTGAGGGGTCACATACACACCTCTGCCCCTAAAACGTTCTGTCGGTAGGACCGGTTGTTAATGGGATGCATGCTGGACCCATTTCTGTGCAGAAAATTACGATAAAGTGGATGCTTAAAGCTGGCCAGGCTGCCTGCAGACCTCCACCGTGGGGTCTCAGTGGAGGCTTCACTCTCGGGTCGCCTCCACTGTCAGAAATGGGGAAACAAAAACTAGTGAAAAACCCATTAAAACCAGAAAATAAAAGCATGTCAGACGTAGAAATAACACACAAAATACATACACATAAAAGTATGTATACATAGGTTTAAAATTATAACATAATGATATATTTTTATGAAATTTTTTTGGTTTATGGCGTCAAAAAGTGAACTTTTAAGTGAATAATCAATGCTAAAAGTGAAAATGAGTTTCTTCTAATTTTTGCTATGATACTTTTATAGGCTTATTTTTCATGTCTGCTTAGACCTGCAAATCCATCCATCCATCCATCCATCCATCCATCCATCCATCCATCCATCCATCCATCCATCCATCCATCCATCCATCCATCCATCCATCCATCCATCCATCCATCCATCCATCCATCCATCCATCCATCCATCCATCCATCCATCCATCCATCCATAGCTTAGAGAAAAGATGGATTTTTTGTTTTTCCCGCAGGATCAGATATATCAGAGACTCAGTGTTAAAATGAATGACCATACCCGGTATTCTGATTACTTTTGCCGAATAAAGTCAGCATGTATGAATTACTGAATTTGTCGGTTTTGTCCCACATCGATGAAGCGCTTTCAGTTTGGTCAAATGTCTTCTGCCTGATGAGGCTAACCTCGTGTTTCAGCACAAATGGATCTGAGATATGATCACAAAAGAATCTGTGAAGGATTTTAAACATTATAATCTGAAACGCTGAACATAAACTGATTGGAAGTAGGTTTGTAGTTCAGCGTAAGTTACAGTGATGATTTACCTTGATTAAAAGACCACTGACACCCACCTATCCAGCTTTCATGGTACCGTCTCCCCACACCATATACAGTATATTCACTGGAGCAGGTGACGCAAGGTGGATTTCCATTACACTTGTTCACAAAACAAAAGCGACATGTCTGAAATTGCAACAAGATACCGCTGCAGGGAACGGGCCGGCATTTCCATTTTTGCTAAGTCTCATGAATTGTTGTCCTGTGAGACTCCTCTTTATGCGAGTAACTCAACTTCTATTCAAAACAAAGAAGAAGAAGATAACAACAATTAATTTAGACCAATTTACTTTGGTTATGGTTTGGTTATGGACAGCCAATTTTATTTTTTCGTTGTTGGTAATGAATATAACTGGGTTCAAGCGACCTAAAAGTGGAGCAAAATATTGAATGTTGTTTTGAAATGCACTCAGAGCTCTCTTTCCTCCGCGCCCATTAAGAATCACCTTCACAGCCAGGTGGACGACACCTCCAAATACAGCAGCAGCACAGTTAGATGTCCACTGTCTCATTTCTACCCCACTGTGTTTATTTATTCACACCCCGAGTGAAACGGGACTTGCAGAGTAACCTGGATTTTCGTCCGTCAGCCTGTTTTGGAGGAAAAGAACTGGGGAGTTAGAGGAGAGAACACGAGAGTGAAAGGGCAAAAGGAGCAAAGATTGAAAGGTGAAAGAAGAGAAAATCGTTTCTGAACATGTAAAGTCTTGTCTAAATTTCTTTCCTTTCTGTGTCAAACCTAGACATAAAAAGTGATGTGATTGAGGACTTGACTGCTGCACAAACGTGGAAGAGAGAGCTCGAAATGTGTTGTTCGATGTAGGCGTACCACGACACAAAAACAGCCTGAACACTGGGAGGTTCTGCTCACAATATCTGCTTCTTCTTCCATGAATGGGATGCTTTTTTTATTTTATTTTCATCATAATCAGGCTTAAGAGTATTTTGTGTAGCCCACATTTTTATCTCTATGGACAGAAAGAAAGACATTATGTATTTCTAATCAACTGAGCGGCAAAACAAAACCAGCTGTGGTTCAGCACATGGAAGCCTTAGATAGATGGATCAAATATCTATCTATCTATCTATCTATCTATCTATCTATCTATCTATCTATCTATCTATCTATCTATCTATCTATCTATCTATCTATCTATCTATCTATCTATCTATCTATCTATCTATCTATCTATCTATCTATCTATCTATCTATCTATCTATCTATCTATCTATCTATCTATCTATCTATCTATCTATCTATCTATCTATCTATCTATCTATGACTCGTAGTAAGAAGACAGAGTTAAGAGACAGTAGGTAGGTGAAGGAGGAACGTGAACAGAGATTTAGGGAGCGAAGGAGATTTGTAGGAGGGAGGGTAAGTGAGTGGGAGCTTAAAAATGAAAGAGTAAAAGATTCTTGTAAAAGAACGCTACTGTACAGCTGTAACTGGCCAACATTGCTGCTGCTGCTCGAAGCCTGTTGGGCCTCAAGCTGTCCCTGCCACTCATACAAGATCAGCCATTTTAGCCTGGGGTTAAAAATGTTTTTTAGCCCTTTGAGGGCACAACATCCAGCCAACATTTAGCAACGTCAGGCCTATTTAAACTCCTGGCTACCTGGGGTTCCAGTATCCAGTATTATCCTTGGAAACTGACAAAGCAATTGCCTGTTAAATGTTACACCTTTTTACAACCGCTGCAAACAGTTTGGTGGTCATTGCTGGGCAGTTGGTGTTTTTGTTTACTGTATGTCCTCATGTGGATTCATGCAGCATCACATGTTCTCATAACAAATAAGGGCATAATATCGCATGATGGCCACCGGGTTCACAATGGGACCTGGTTCACGATGGCCACCGGGTTCATGATGGCTACCTGGTTCACGATGGCCACCGGGTTCGCGATGGCTACCACGGCCATGATGGATGGGTACCTGGTTTACAATGGATGGGTAGCGGGTTCATGATGGATGGCTACCGGCTTCATGATGGATGGCTACTGGGTTCATGATAGATGGCTACTGGGTTCATGATGGATGGCTACTGGATTCATGATGGCTACTGGATTCATGATGGCTACTGGATTCATGATGGATGGCTAGTGGGTTCATGATGGATGGCTATCGGGTTCATGATGGATGGCTGTCTGGTTCACGATGGCTATTGGTTTCATGATGGATGGCTAGTGGGTTCATGATGGATGGCTATCGGGTTCATGATGGATGGCTGTCTGGTTCACGATGGCTATTGGTTTCATGATGGATGGCTAGTGGGTTCATGATGGATGGCTAGTGGGTTCATGATGGATGGCTAGTGGTTTCATGCTGGATGGCTAGCGGGTTTGAGGTTCATGATAAAGGTTGCAGAACTGTACAGCTTCAGAGAGAGATGCAGTTTACTTTCACACATTAGTTTCACTGCTCTGGGGCCTCATTTATAAAAGAGTGCGCAGGATTCATACTAAAAGTACACGTAAAGCCAAAAGCCGAAAATGGCGGGCGAAAAAAAAAATCCGGATTTATAAAACCCTGTGCACGCACACTTGCACGCAATGTTCGCTTTATAAATCACAGTCCAGCTGGAAGGTTGCGCAGCTGAATTCGCCTCATACCCCGCCCTCTACACGCCCACTTCATACCATAAATGGTGTAATGGTGGAGGACAGGAAAACAACATTATTTGGTGGTCACAGTAAAAGTAGAAAAAGTATATAAATAGTATAAAATAAAGCGAGTGAGTGGCAGCACGCCGTTGCTGCCCGTGAGTGCCACGGCGCAATTTCCACTGGGGACAGGGGGGACATGTCCCCCCCACTTTTTAAAATCATGTATTTGTCCCCGCCACTTTTTACAGTTTAAAAACTAACAGTAGGCTCAGTCTGTAATTGCAAATCATCAAGACACTCTGTGCGAAGACGATGCGAAGACGGCCCGGCAGCCCCGCTCCCCCTCCTCCCCTCTCCCCTCAGTGCTGCTCAAGGCTGATTTATGGTTCCGCGTCACACCAACGTCGTTTTAACGCGGAACCATAATTTAGGCTTACGCCCGCGCGTAAAGGTTTCTCGCGCGCGTAAAACTCATTATATATAAAAAAAATCTGTGTCCCTTTAGGGGCTCCGTAGAGCCCCTAAACGCTCTACGGAGCCCCTCATTTCTTCTGTCCTCAGTCACTCTCCAGTTGTCGCGGTGGGTGACGAGGAGGTTCCCAGCGTGTCCTGGCACTGCGGCTGCAGCTGCAGCACCAGAGTCCTGACTGACGCTGTGCTTCACACACAGAGTGACACCATCAGCGCTATTATATTATAAGTCTGATATGTGATGACATTAACGGTATGACATGAATCTGGCTTCATTTCACCACCTCACCGCCTGCGTCGCCAGTTCCCCATATCTTAAGTATGTTCCTACGGGAGGGTCAGGGTTGGCGTAGGGATACGCAGATTTTTAGGTTCGTTTTTTCTTTTTAAATCCCAACCTTTGCTTAGAAGGTGGCTTGCGCATCTTTCAAGCCCTGTTTTGTGCGCAAGCAAGCTTTATAAATGAGGCCCCTGGTCTGTATCACCTGGTTCAGCTTGGTTCGTTTTATTTTTTCACACAGAAAAATCAGATGGTACCAAAATGTGCCATTTCATACCATGTTAGATCATCAGGAATAAAAAAGAAACAACAACAAACAAACTGTAATTACAGAAAGAAGATGGCATTATAGAATGTACCACTGTTGTCTTTTGTGACACGACAAACCCACGTAGATGAGCCTGTTCTAGTGATTTCTTTATTTGTATATATTAATCTTGCTAAATACTTATGTATGAAGTAGAGCACTGGAGGGGCTAAAGAGGAACGATGATGCACTGAAGTTGCTGAAGGTGCAATATCAAAAAAGTCTGGGACTTTTGGGCGCATTAATTAAACCAAACTGTAAACTATGTGATTTAGCTCAGTGTTAGTACCAAGGACACAGAAGTCCTTCACCAAATGCGTCAAATCATCTAGTCTTTTGGTTCTTTTGGTTCAATTCATGCTCCGAGGACTGAATGAGAGTTCACCATTTGATTCAAATTGAAGACACCTGTTTCTGGTCCGCACTTTGGGTGCGATTTACAGCGTTCACACCTGCAGAAATGATCCGCAGCAAGGTGGAACGTGAACTTGAATTTGTTTTAATTAAAACTTGAAGGTGTGAAAGGATTCTATGTCTCCATTTGTCATTATACCAGCATTCAGCACCTCGAATCAGATCGCTTTTCAATCATGTTCCTGCTCTGTTTTTCGGCATTTCCCTAAAGACTGACTTGTACGTCATCGTGGCCTCCTCTTTCTGCATGTGTGAGTATTATAAGAACGGTTTTGCAGGAGGCCCTAATCAACACAGTATAATTTAAGCCATTCCACATTTGGTGGATTTGATTGTTAGCACTAGAAGCGTTGCCATTAGCTCAGTTTCCAGGTGGCTTTTCAGGGACCAGATCGTTGATGCTCCATTATCAGGTTCAGCCCTGCAAAAGGGGCGTTCAGCAACCTTAACAAGGCAGAAAACTTTAGTGTTAGAAGAGCTACCTGGGGGTGGGGCATATCTGTCCCTTCCCCTAGTTTCTTATTCTTGTTCCTCTTTTATTACAATCTTCTTCTCATCTCCTTTGATGCCACTCGGCGTTTGCGATCGTCCATGATTACCGCAATCTCTTGGTCAGCAGCGTCATTTTTACAGTCAACGGTTATCGTGTGGCACTGCAGTGTAACGGAGAAACGCTGGCTGAAGGGGCCGGGCTTTCTGTTTCCACTGACAAAGAACTGGCTCTGGGCCAGACAAACCGGTTCCAAGGTAGCACCAATTCTTTGCTGGGCTAGAGGAAAGAACCGCTTACATAAGAAGGGGCGGAGTTGTTAAGACCAACGGAAATAGCAAGACTGCCAGACGGCAATATTTTCAAATAAGCGACAAATGAATATCGATACAGCAAAGCAGCAGTGGTCTGAGGAGGAGACAACCTGTCTTTTAGAGACATGGTCCATGGAGGTTCGCAAGTTGAACGAGTTGTGAACCAGCAGCAGCACTGGCCCAGAACCAGCCCTGGAACTGGTTTGGTGGAAAAGGGGTATAAGACCTGAGAGTCATTGTAGTCGATGATTCTAAATAGGCCATAGGAGTGTGTGTGTGTGGTTGTTTGTGTGGCCCTGCGATGGACTGGCAACTGTCCAGGGCATTCCCCTGCCTTTCCCCCTGAAGAGAGCCGCGATAGACTCCGGCAGATCCCCTGTGACCCTGAATTGAAATGAGCAAATAAAGATAATAGATGGGTGTGTCTCGCAAAGAGTTAGTGTTAGAAGGTAAAAACAGGTCGATAGGGGGAGAATTAGGATATGCAGAAGATATGCTCATGGGTTGTGGTGCTGGTGCTCCTTCACAGTCACATGTCCAGGATTACACCATCTGTTGTTAGACACTTGAACACTCCCGCCCAACTTCTGTCCACCTGTGTCGTCTCAAATCCACGAGAGAGAGAGAGAGAGAGACTGGTGTCGGGCGATAGAGGTGGCCAGAAGACTTCAGGCAGAAAGCGTCATAGTAACAAATATCCGAAGTACTGATTCAAAGGAGTTTGAATTCAAAGCTTTGAAAGTGTCTGGATGAAAAGCTGTTAAAACAAGCTAAAAATGGACACAGGTGACGAACACAGCTGCACTCTCACCTGTACAAGAGAAGCTTCCTGTTTCACACGTGTGTAGAAGTGTGTGTGTTTACTTTGGTTTCAACGACCTTAGCTCCTGGTTATGAATGAGTTGTGTTCAGATTCGTACAAGAAAAATGCAAATGGCTGACAGGGACATCTTGAGGCCATTTTGTCCTACTAGTACCCTTCCCAACATTGGGATATAAACGGTACCATTATGAAACACAACAGTTGAACAGATGGAGGTTGTTGTAGTTATTGTCCGTTGTGTTTTTATTATTAGCAGTCTGTTAATACCTGCATGTGTGCCTACATACGCGTGCAATCAAATGGCTCCAATGGGATTTCCTGAGACCAGAGCGAGGAGATCAGGACGGGTGTCAGAAGAAGACCAAGTCAGGTGGATAACTTAAATTTCAGTTTAGATTTGGAATAATGAATGAAATATAACAGAAAAATGCAAGTATGACGTAGATAGAGGAGTGAAAGGGGGGGGGGGGGGGGGGGGGGGCGGGGTAAAACTGCTTTAGTGGGAGAGATCATGTCATTTAAAATATAAAGGGTGGAAAAGAGACAATTCACAATACAACGAGGAGAGTTGGAGGGACAGAAACAGGGGGATAAACTACATGCAGGAGACGAGTGCGAGAGATCACATCCAGGAGTAAGACCAGAGCGTAAAGGGGTGGAGGGGGGGGCTGAGAAACAGATGGACGCAGGGAAGAAGAGAGAGGTGGCTGGGAAAGGAAAACGCTGCCAGGAGTGAGCGCAGAAAGTTGGATGGCTTTGGATTCATGGCGGGATGATGGCCACATCACTTACTCCCTCCCCCTTTTACCCCTCTACGTGCACCGTTCTGCAGGTTGGTTTACCTCTCTGTCAACTGACACTAATATATTCTTCACAACACTTTTAGCTCTTTATTGTTAAGAGATTATTTTTTTCAATCTCAGCTGCTCTGTATTTACAGTTCAGCTGTCATCACTGATCGTTCACATCCAATACTGGATAAATATTCAATTATAAGTACAAACAGAACAGTGAACATTTTAAAAACGTATTCAAATTAAACAAAAAAAGTTACATTTCAATTGGAGAAGAATTTAAGGCTCTTCCTCAGCAAACTCAAACTTTACTTGAATTTATGTCTTTTTTCCCCCAATGAGACTGAGGCCACTGCAGTTGGTTCTGGTTCACTGTCCTCAGAAATGCCCCGTAGGATGATGCTGCCACCGCCATGCTTCACTGTGAGGGGCTCTTCGAACTCTGCTTTGAGTCATTAATAACGTTGGAAGGATCTTTAAAATGATCAGGACTAACCAGACTCTGGTTTGGGTTCCTGGCAATTAAAAAAAAAATTCAATAAATTTGCTAAATACTTTTTTATTATGGATATTAATTGTAGATTGGCGGGAAAATGCAGATTTAATTTATTCTAAATGGAATTTACTGATTGGCTTCAGATAAACACAGGACAGCAGTGTGCTGGCTGAAAGAGTGTTAAACTATACAGAAATATTTGTTCCCACGCTTATCAATTTTCGTTGAACTCAACAAAAGCTAAAAAGCAGATTTGCGTAGGTGACATGGCTGATATGTTGCATTAGTGCCAGCTAAACTTTAGAGCACACTTTTGCACTTCCTGAAGCCTTTGTTTCCGTTTCCTTCTCGAATCAGCCCACTTCAGATGAAGTACCGGTGAAGTCGTAGAACACTGTGCCCCCCTCCCTCCCTGAAAACAGACTTTTCTGATGGCCGGAGTGGCGAACTGGACAATTATTTTCCAAACTTGACAATCTGTCAGTCAGGTCTATGGAGAGAAAATCGACTCAAAACATTTCTATGTCCCTAGCTCTTGATTTGTGCGTATTATTAGATACTTATTTACCTACCCTAAGTAGTTATACCTACTTCAGACCACCTTAGACCACCGTGATGCCGCCATTACCGTCTTCTTGCCTCCTGATTTGACCGTCAGTTATTCCACCGCCGAGCAGTCGTTGCTTTAAAACATTTAATTACATTTATAAGGCTTTATCTATCCATATAAGGAATTATAGAATATTACAAAGTAAATGTGTTATAACCATGGGGGGCTGAGATATTCTTTCATACACAGGCCCACAATTTTTCACAATTCGTTACAAGTTTAAAGGAACATGAGGCAGGATTGAGGCAGGATTTATGAAAAGAACGGCTTCGCTGTTGGCTGCAGTACCCCCGACGAACGTCGTGGCGAAGGGTGGCGCTAGAGAGTCTCATTTACATTTTACTTTAAAGGTAACTAAGTATTGAGGGAAATAACGCTTGACTCAGATGAAAACTGAGATGACCCAGCTTTCCACCAGTCCTTAAATGCAACATGTAGGGACGAATCTGTGAAGCTTCTTGGATGCATGAAAAGACTCAAAACCATTTGTGTGTATCTATAGCTTTGTGAATATCAAGTGATTTTTGCACACGTATTTAACCATTTGTGTGTGTACGAGGCTTTTTGAATTCATAATTATCGTTTTGTCCGTAACTTCGAGCAAGTTACGCACGCACAAATCAAGTACTACGCACACACAAATGTTTTGAGTCGATTTTCTCTGCATAGATCCACCAGTTTGACCGGGTTTTCGTAGAGCAGGTATTGGTATCTGCGCCCGAACTTTGTCTTCAGTCCGCACGATGAGCGCAGCACCGTTTCAGCAGTCAAGAACAGATTGTCCCAACTGATTTACAGCATTTTCTCTGATGTATTTATCATATATGATCAGGTGCAAACATTTAATTCCTGTGTAGATCAGACCTTTGCAGTGTAGCTGCACGTGGAGGTACCGCTCCAACGAGCCTGGGCGAGGAGCGACGGCTGCAGCAACCAATCACTCCTGCCATGTACATGTTGAATACATGTGTTGCATTGAGGCAGGTTGGAAGAATATCTCCAGCGACCCAGAATACCGTTAACGCGGCTGCCAAAGGTTCAGATCGGCTCTTGTGTGGTGCGGTGCATTGATGGTATATTTGGTTGCCTTTTGATGTGTTTGACAATGTTGCAGCGCTTGGATTACTGCATACGTCGTCAGTGCCAACTTACGCTCACGGTGTGTGTATATATAGTTAGAGATGGAAGGAGAGAAGGAGAGGGGGAGGGATGGAGAGACAGAAACAGAGAGAGTAAGAGAGTTAGAGGGGAGGTACAAGTCAGTATTTCATGGATGGCTGTGTTGCTATGGGAACGAGATGTGGGCTCCCTATTCCCAAAAAAGTGTTCTCCTTCCTTCCTTCCTTCCTTCCTTCCTTCCTTCCTTCCTTCCTTCCTTCCTTCCTTCCTTCCTTCCTTCCTTCCTTCCTTCCTTCCTTCCTTCCTTCCTTCCTTCCTTCCTTCCTTCCTTCCTTCCTTCCTTCCTTCCTTCCTTCCTTCCTTCCTTCCTTCATTCCGTCCCTCTTTCCCTCTTTCCCTCTCACCGTCTCGGATCACTTCATTTCTCTCTCTTCGCGTTCACCGCATCCACAACTCTTTCACTTTCTCTCCCTCTCTCTCTACTCTCCCCTTTCCCCCGATCACTTCCTACCACATGCCTCCTCTCACTCTCGTTCTCTCATCCTCTATCTTCAGTCATCCATCTTTTCCCCGCCCACTCATTCACACACCCATAGTCCATTCTTTCCCCCTGCTCTTCTTCACTTTTCCCCATTTTCCTCTCTGTCTCTCCACCCCCCCCCAAACCTCTGTTTTTACCCCCCCCTTCTCTCCTGTCTCTCTGATCCCTCTGTCTCTTTAACACTTACTTATATTCTATTCTTTTCTCGGTTGTCATGGCAATAGGCTGGGGGCGTGAGGGAGCGAGTGCGAGCAAGCGAGCGGGAGTGGGTGTTTCGGAAGTGACATCTCTTGGGCTGTAACCTTGTTTCCTGTGTGGTGGAGTTGGGGGCGGATTCAAGGCGCTAGCGGCGCAGCAACAGTGACGCCGTGTGGACGCTTTGGGTGAGCAATGGGGGACCCGGGCTGCGCCAGGCGAGGGCTGGGTGAATGATCCTATAGGTGAGGATAATCTCTCTCCAGCTCTTCTGAGTCTCTCTCTTGCTGTCTCTCTGGCACACACACACCTACAGTGGTGGACAGTAACGGAGTAAATTTACTTGAGTACTGTACTTAAGTACATATCCAGAGGATTTGTACTTGAGTATTAGATTTCTTTGGTACTTATTACTCTTACTTGAATACATTTCCAAGACAAATATTTTTACTTTTACTCGAGTAAATTTCTAGGAAGGCTGAAAAGTACTCGTTACTTTCAGGTCTGCTCTTTTTTCTTCTTCCCTAAAATCTTATTGGGGTAGAGTAAAAAACGAGGGCACAGACAAACCACAGACATTTATTTTCAAATGTTTATTGTGTCTGCCGAAGCAGAACTACCTCTCTGCTTTCAACAACTCAACATCGAATTCTCAGAAACAAGAGTTAAAAAATCCTTGAATTAATTTAGAAAAAATATAGTAATTTACTGATGTGGAAAATAAGAAATTTACTCTTACTCTTACTTTTACTTAAAGTAAATTTTAAAGCATTTACTTTTGGATACTTAAGTACCTTTAAAAGCAAGTACTTTTCTACTCTTACTCGAGTAATATTTTGACTGAGCTACTTTTACTTGTAACGGAGTAAATTTTGACGAGTAGTATTTGTACTCTTACTCAAGTACTGAGGTCGAGTACTCTGTCCACCTCTGCACAGCTATTGTATCACCCCTCTCTCCCCCCGTTTAACGTCTTCCTCCTCAAGGTTCCAGCGTTGTACATGGAAAACAGTCCAGAGCCTCTCTGGTTGATGTCACACAGCAGGTCGGCGGTACAAGGACAGCTTCTAACAATTCTGCAGCACTCTCACACACTTCACAAAGAAAGCACAGTCACACGGCGGGCCCGGACCCCGAGGTGCTGTTTCCTGCTTCTGAGAGGTCGATGGGAAGATTAAACGCGACCCAAATTGGAAAAGTTGGGCCGATGTGGTAAATGCAAAAGAGAAACAAGAACCCAGCGTGATCCGTGCATTTTCTTTGAACTCTGCTTTCTTAGAAGACAGTTTGAGTCCGAGAGTTTTCATGTTTCTTTTCATTCGGCATCGTTATCCTACATCTGGTACAACCAGCCCTTTCAAAAAAAATGTTAAGCATTTAGCACTTTGTAAAGTTGCCGTTTCTTCTCGTAACATTGAAACATGTTCTGGCGTTGAGGCCACCACCTAATCCAGAGTTTCAGCAGTTATTTTGTCCCATTCTTCTGCATATCAAATATGTTTTAGCAATTTTCCCTTCAAAACTCTCCTCTGATTCTCCAGCGGGGACAGTGGAGGACTGCGGGCGGTCCAGTACCCGTTTGGCTTGTCTTGTTAAAAGATGAACGGACATCCCTTGAAAAAGACGTTTCTCTGTTGTCTTGAGGGCAGCGTGTGTAGTTTTCTGCATTAATGCTGCCTTCACAGAAGTGCAGACGAGCTTTTCCGACCCCACACTGTCCAGAGCCGGGGCTTTCCGACCCGTTTCTGACAGGAGTCTGGATGCTCCTCTTTGTAGGTTTGTCAGGAGTACACGGAGCCCGTTTCATCCAAACGATACCTGTATGATGGTCCATAAATGCCTCATAGTCCTGAGATTTCAACACTAATTCTAGACAACGTAATTTCTTCTTTTTCTTTTGTTTATTTATAAGAGGCATCGTTGCCAAATCACATTCATATGGTTCAGTCATTTCAGTTGAGATGCCCTCTTGGAGGCTTTTTTTTTTAAATTTGTTTCACACAAATACAAGGATGAAGCAAAAAAAAAAAACAACAAAAAAAAAAACAGAAGAAAAAAATTCACATATGGAAAATATAAAAAAAAACAAAAAGTGTGAGGAGTGGTTAAAAGCCTATATAGGCTTATATGAAAATCACAGCCAAACAATATACTAAAGTTAAGATATTAACAAGTATAAAAATCACAATTACATATTAAATGCACAAACTGAACATTTCCTGTAAAGGAAAAAGTGAAAAAAGGGGGGGGTCCTATAATTCCGAATTAAAATGATTTAGAGAGCAGAGCATTCTTAAGTTTCTTTTTGAACATGGACAGTGACAAAGATAAATCAATGAAATGTACATAATTGTTCAACATGATAACTGCACGGTATTTAATAGAAAACTGACCACGGGATGTTTTATACAATGGAAGATGAAGTTTCTTAACCTGTCGGGTTGAATAACTATGAACTTGAGAGTTATTAACAAAATAGTATCTAAAACCACGAGGTAAATCATCAGTCTTATGATTCATTATTAAGACAAATGTACACATTTGAAGAATGTTGATGTCATGGATAGTCAATAAGATTTCAGGCATGTTTCAGGCATGAGTGACTGGGAGACGGTCCTGGGGTGGACCCAGGTGACCGTGCAGAGACCACATCTTTGTTCACCCCGCAGGTAAAAGCAACCAAAACCCTTTTACCAAGGCGTCTTAGGTCTGAACTGTCAGGTCACACCTCATCTATCTCTGACATCACTGTTATGAGATTCACGTCACAATTCTGCACCGGCAGCGCTTTTTGGGATGAGATCTGCCTCAGTAAAGCCCGCCGGCGCCGTGTCATGGTCCACCACTCCTGGCTCCGGTTCTCCGTACAGATGTTGAAGCCATCGCTCCACAAATGGCCAGAATCGAACATGTTGCTGTCCTT